>NW_005842517.1:850185-879061 GCF_000455745.1 Alligator sinensis | reverse complement strand
GCAGTGCTATGTTGGCTAGCACTATGGAAGAAAGAGACTTGGGGGTCATCATTGACCACGAGATGAACATGAGCCTGCAATGCGATGCGGCGGCTAGTAAAGTGACCAAAACGCTGGCTTGCATCCATAGATGCTTCTCAAGCAAATCCCGGGACGTCATTCTCCCCCTGTACTCGGCCTTAGTGAGGCCGGAGCTGGAGTACTGTGTCCAGTTTTGGGCTCCACAATTCAAAAAGGATGTGGAGAAGCTTGAGAGAGTCCAGAGAAGAGCCACGCGCATGATCAGAGGTCAGGGAAGCAGACCCTACGATGACAGGCTGAGAGCCCTGGGGCTCTTTAGCCTGAAAAAGCGCAGGCTCAGGGGTGATCTGATGGCCACCTATAAGTTTATCAGGGGTGACCACCAGTATCTGGGGGAACGTTTGTTCACCAGAGCGCCCCAAGGGATGACGAGGTCGAATGGTCACAAACTACTTCAAGATCGTTTCAGGCTGGACATAAGGAAGAACTTCTTTACTGTCCAAGCCCCCAAGGTCTGGAACAGCCTGCCACCGGAGGTGGTTCAAGCGCCTTCATTGAACACCTTCAAGATAAAACTGGATGTTTATCTTGCTGGGATCCTATGACCCCAGCTGACTTCCTGCCCTTTGGGCAGGGGGCTGGACTCGATGATCTTCCGAGGTCCCTTCCAGCCCTGATGTCTATGAAAATGTATGAAATCTATGAGAATTTTGCCAGGTGCAACACAAATGCAAACCGTGGGGGAATATTTAAGTAGGCTCATGGTGAGTCCCTTTTAAACAGAAGGGCTCTTACTTTTTCATAGCATGAACTACATTTTGCTTGTATCTCTTCCGAGCAGCTCCAAATCCCCCATAAAATGTCCTTGACCTCTGTGGCACTTATTTATCTGTACAGTTAACACCACAAGATTTGTTGGTTTATTTAAGCTCATATTTTAATGAGTTGATGGATGGAGGAGCATTAGTTCCATGGCTGACATGCTCAAAAGGTTCCTGAATGACCTAGGACAGGCCTGCTCAATTAGTGGCCTGTGCGGTGGTGACATGAGGCTCCTGTGTTCCCCCCTGGCCACCTGCTGCAGCAGAAGTTGGGGTCTTAGTTATGCTCTGCCTCCCTTCTCCAGCTTCTGCTGCTGGCCTGTGCGCCATGGGACAGAATGGGATATAGGCAGGGCTGTGTGGCGTGACCCACAGTGCATGGTGAGCTAGCAATCCAGAGTACCTCTGCAGCGTGGTGCAGCGGGGCGGCTCATGGCTGGGCAGCCAAAGGTCAGGCAAGGCATTGCACACAGTATGGTGTGGGGAGGCTGCCCATCTGTGTAGTGCAGGGGGGGAAGCACTGTGCATGCACACTGTGTGCGGAGGGTGTGCCTAGGCATGCGCAGCATGTAGCCTGTGAGGCCTGTGGCCCCTGCAGTATGTGGTCTCGCTGGTGCAGCTCATGGGGCATGTGGCACATGGCTGCTTACAAGTTGGACAGCCCTGACCTAGGAGGATAAGTTCCATAAAGCAAATGTAGGCATTTCAAAGTGTCTAAATCCCATTGATTTGTAAGTAGACTTAGGCTTCCAATTGCCTACATCACTTTTGAAAATAGGTTCCTACATCATTATGGCACTGAGAAAATTCTCCAATATGTGAATGACCAGTTCTCCTACCAAATTCACCGCTGACTATGGAACACCACAGTTTGAGACCTCATGAGGGAATCCACAATGTTCCAAGACACGGTACAAGATTCAGGGAGCATTTAATAATATTAAAAGTGTCTCTGGAAATCTAATTGTGGTTCATATAGACTTGATATATGAAAGTCTTTACCACAGAAATAGGGCCCTCCAACATTCATAGGAAGAAAACTCTGCTTAAAGTGGAGATGTACTTCAGCTACACTGTAGTTTCCTCAGAGGGTCCATCTACATGTGTGCTTTAATGTGCAGTAGCCTATTTTACTGTGCATTAAGCATCACTTAAAACCATGTACATTCGGTACCATGTGTTAAGGCAGCCTAATGTGCATTTGTTTAGTTCCTCACATCGGATGCACTAAATTTAATGTGCATTAAGAAAAGTGCCTTAATGCACATGTAGATGCACCTAGATTGACCTAAAAAGTCAGTTGCTTTTCAGAATGGAGAATGCATTGTCACCAGCCGTTTTAGAAAATCCATCTTTTCACAGGTATTGGACACATCCATCTACTGCTTCCTAGAGGCAGGCTGAAGACTGTCCTAGCTGTGGGTCTCATGCAACTACACATTTAAGGTCTTTGTAAAGAATTAGCCCAAAAATGTCAATCAGCTTGGTGATTTAGAATTTAAGAAGGTTTAGAGAGGTTAGTTCTTCCAGGCAGCTACCTCTTCATAAGGATAGTGCCTTGACTTTCATATGGACTTGTGACTTTTGAGACAGAGTTTTGTTTTAAAGAAAAAAGCCATTTCTATTTGATCTAAGGCACTAGCAGCTACTCTTTATCAGTCACCTTCCAAAGTCTGTTCACCTTACATGGTTCACAAGTTGCACAAGCAAGAGTGAGAAAGGTGCTGGCAGAGCAGTCCATTGTTTCCTGCTGCCCCAAAAAGACCTCCCTTGCTGAATGTCTGTGCCCATACACCAAACATTTCATATTTCATTTTCTTGGTTGGCACAAGCCCAGAGGCAAGTTCAGACCTGATCCAAGCAGGTGCTACTCCATTTAGCACAGTAGATTTATAGCAGTGTCAATGAGATCAAAACCTGCCTCAGCTGCCTCTGGAGTTGGAGTCTGCAGGGACTCCTTGTTCTGTGGAAGGCTAAGGCATGCCTTCTTTTTAAAACTCAACATCTGTGAGATCCCCTTCAATAACTTGTTTTTACTAGGATGCTTCATTTAACACAGCGCTCAAGGATATAAATTAAAGCTTTCAGGGTATGATCAAAGGTTCATATTCCATTCCACTTATTAGGTGTAAGTGGACTTAGGCACCTAAATGTGATTCTATTCCGCCCTGCTTGAGTCCTTGGAAAACAGTTATTGCAAAAGGTGAGTGGGTTCCCCTCCTCCTTGCTGCTTTTTTGTGACTCAGTCTTAAAGGTCAGATGATGATGTGTTGCAAAAGTAGATCTGTTCTGGATTTCCAGGGACTTGAACAGGGTGGAATAGAATCACAACCAGGTGCCTAAGTCCCCTTACAGGCCAAATGGATGGGATAGAATCTGGCTTGATGCGTATAGGTGTAATGCAAGTGCCTTGGGTTTCTGTTGTTAAAAACATACCTTTTTTTTGCCTGTGACATGTGCCTTTTTTCCAAAGTAGTTGGAAAGTGTGTGCCTTTTTTTCCACAGCAGTTTGAGCCACAGCTTATCACGGCACCTTAATGGCACGTGTGGATGCTCAAACTGCTGCTGTCTGGGATGTACATGCAGACACTGCACCCAGGACTGCAGCAGTCTGAGCTGGGACAGAGCAACTGCAGGCTGGCAAAAATTAGTTTGTTGTGGTCTAATAGCATCTCACATGTAGACTGTGACGCTTTACACTACAGCCAAATTAGTGTACTGCACGGTTAAGTACACACATAGATGCACCCACTGGCTATTATACAGATATACCAGTGAAGCCCACAATGTTTGTTTTTTTCAAAATCAAATGTTCTCACCCTGAAACTCAGGAACCCATGACCTGCTACCTCAGTGTCCTGCAGATATGCTTCAAGCTTTTGACACACTCAAGTCCCACATTAAAAAAGTGAGTATTTGTGGAAATGGGCTCATCTAATCAGTTGACTGGCTAGTTGCAACATACTTGTCTCCTTCAGTTTCCAGTCTTTTCTGAAATGTTTATCAGATGAGTTTCTTCACTCACCGCAGATGTTTTCTTCACTGAGCACATGGATAGATTCATGTCCTGAACACCCAAAATTGAACATTGGTATGTAAGTAGCAGGTCAGCTGGCTAGGAGAGGAGGGGGGTGGGGATCCCCCCCAAACATGTGGTTTTGCTTTAAAAAAATGTACACATCTGGCTTTCATCAAAGCTTGCTCCCTTCTGGAGTCATGTATTTCTGTGGTGCAAAAGCAAGAGATGGCCATATGGAAAGGGAAGAGAACAAATCACAGGAGAGAATAACTTACACAAGTAGAGGGCATGTGTAGCCTTTGACCAGTAGTTTTACCTAATTTTCTCTCAAAAGGGGACACTAAACATTTGTGTTGGCTGTGGTAGACCTTTGTTTATAGAGTAACTGAGATAAGTAGCCACAAAGTTTTGAGTCAGCAGAGTAAAGGTGACTGTAGGTTTTTAAAAATACCTTGGTTGTTGCAGTAAGAGCAGAGTCCTACTGTAGATCTTCCTAAAAACATAGGTTTTGCCACTGGAGTTTCCTTAGACAGATTTATAGTCTTCTGAATACTCCTCGTGATGTTCTGGGAAGATCTTTGTCCATGGACCAGTCTCAGACTCTGGGGGAAAAAAGGAAGGAGGGGAAAGAAAAAATAATCCAGGTTTCACATGAAAATCTGCTGCTTGCTGAGACAGGAAGCTTGTGGAGTATGAGTCTATCTTTTGTAGACATGGAGACAGGATGACTTGGTTGAAGACAGATATGAATGGCAATTTAAGATGCCATGAAATGCATGCTGGCTATAATGAGCCCTTCTTGTTTTGGCCTGAGAAAGGCTAAAGTTGATTTGAAGAAAGTGTCAAACTGAGGAATAGGATACCAACAGAGCCTTGAAGGATGACTTGTGTCCTCAAAGCCTGACAGTTGTCTCCCCTCTGTTGAAGGTTTCTCCCAGTATATTCTAAAGGCCAAAAAAGGCAGAAGGGAAACCTCCTCCGTGTACTGATATGAAGCTGAGACAAAAATATGCCTGGACATGAGAGCAGGCATAGTTGGTCCTCACCAGGGATCAGCAAATTGCTTCCCCTCAGCCTTTCAAATGGCTGTATCTAGCAGTGCTCAAGCTGTGTATAAATATGTACCCTCTATTCCCCTAAGGGAATGTACTTAATCAAAAAGTAGATGTAGTCACCTAAGAGTTGCATGTTCTTCGATGCCCTCTTCTGGAAAGATTATTTATGACAGGGTTTATAATGAGCTTGATTTCTCTCCAGAGGTTTGCTTCCTTTCATAGACTGGAAACAGCCCAGGTATTATATTCCTACCGTTTGTGGAAGGAGACAGCTTTACCATGGATACCCTGCCCTGGAGAGGCTGTCAGGGAGATGTGCTGAATCATTGTATTTCCTGAGGTCATTTGCTCTCCGTCCCATTTCCTAAATTAAGTCCAGTTCACTGCAGCCGAGCACTGACCAGACCAGCTCTGTACTGAGCTCTTTTGCTTCTGCACTATGATTTGCAGCCTCTCGGGGTATATGTGCTGCCATTACTAGAGAATTCCATCTGTACACCTGGAAAAACATCTCAAATGTGGCTGGATAGTTTTGTGTGAAGACCTTGTTGAGCATTATCATCTGATGAGCAATGTGGTTTCTGTCAGTCTCCTAATATAATAGGGAATGCTTAATGCCAGCATCCCAAAATACATTTGTGCACCATACTGTGACATCACCTTCTTGCTGCTGGGCAAACATTGTCCCATTTGCAAGCTAATTATAAATTGTAGCCCTGAAGTAATATAGTTATGGTTCCACGTACAAGACATCACCATGAACTAAACATGTTATCCACCCGTATCTTGCGGTAGCTCTGCTAAAAAAACAGAGATACCGCAGTGATGGAGTTATATAAATACCCCCCAAAATAGATTAGTGGGGATGGGACAGAACCAGATTTCTGGGAAATGTGTTCATGCTTATATTATAGGATCACATGGTTGGCTTTTATTTTGGTGATTTTGCAAACAGCGTGCATAAGCCATTTGTGCGTGCATGGCTATAACTGGCGTTTTGGTTGATGTGGATTTTTAGATCCATGTGACACGGATGGAATCATTGGAAACTAATAATTAATAGTCTGCTTTTCGGTTAGTGGGCACAGGGGCATTTTGTCCTTGCCTCTTTTCACAGCTCACTGAAGAATTCAGATCAGAGATTTCCTGTTCCATTGCACAGTTGCCTGAGTTTTCCTTGTGATACACATGCCTTGCTTGACAATGAGCTTCATCAGACAGGCAATTTATTGTAATTAAGATAAATAATTAGAATTTTGTTTATTTTTTTTAAAGTGTCACTATTTAGGTTTGCAGCCTGCAGCATCTCAAGGGATAATAATGTCTTATGTTGTATATATTGTTATGTGAGTAATTCTAAATGCCAACTAACATCTTATCATTGTCAGTGTTTTGAAACCATTTTGAATCGACAGCATATGAGCTAAATAAAGAGTTACAAGAAAAGATAATCACCTATATAGCTTGCTTCATACAGAGAGGAGAGAGATAGGCGTGTTCTTGTGCTCTCTTTAATAAATAGGTATGACACTGAGTTACCACAGTACAAGATAGCCCCCAATTCAGGGAAGCACTTCAGTATGTGCTTAAAGTGCTGAAAGCTCATGTAAAACATCCCAACAAATAGCAGGGAGTAGTTAATTTAATTGCAGGAGGACAGACCTGTGCTGAGTTTTCTGATCTCAAGGTCCCTAACGCAGTGGGGTGACATGTTGTGTGTTCAAAACTGACTGAGTACATTTGAATCCAACAAGCATTAGAGAAAATGGAAGAAATGCCGGAGCTAATGAGAATGCAAGCAACGAATGTGGATTGTCAACTTCTTCCATCTCTAAGGGCTTGAGGGGAATAGGGGCATGGTTAGATCAGTTTGTTGGCAGGATTTGCCCTTCACAAAGGGCTTTCCTAATGTAATCACTGCCATTTGACAGACTCAAGCAATATTCTTCCCAGTGTCTTCTGAAGACTTTGGGGAAGGACATTTCAATTAGTCCATCTGTGTTCTGCTGGGATTCATTTCCTCAGATCTGAATGCCAGAAGAGACCATTGGATCAGGCAGTTTGACTGCCTGTAAACCCGGGTCATAGAATCCCATCCAGTTACACCTGTCTTCAGCCCCGTGTCTTTGATTCATGCTTTGCTGGACTAAAAACGTATCTTCTTGATTTGAAGACAACGAGAGATGAACATCCACTACTTCCCTTGGTTGTTTGTTCCAACAGTTAATCTCCCTCATTATTAAAACTGTAGGCCAACTATTTAAGTTGGTCTAATAAAAGATATCAGATTCACCCAAAGAACCTTGTCTGCTTATTTCTAAGCTGAATTTATCTGGTTTTGACTTGCAACCACTGGTTTCTGTCATGCCTCTCTCTGCTTGATTAAAGAACCTTTTAATACCTGGTATGTTTCCCCTTCATGTGCTCATTAAAAAACACCTCTACCATGAAGCAATTGTTGGCAAAACAGCTAGAAGGCGTACAGGAAGAGACCGTTTTGCTTTTGCAGGGAGCTCTCCTAGATGAAATAGAACATTTTGCCTCCCAAGCGTCTGCTGGTTCTCTGCCTCCTTTTTTGTGGTAACCAAATGCTAGATTTCATTTGACTTCTTTTTTTTTTTCCCCTTGCAGAATCGTCAAACTTTTAACAGCCTTAGCTGCCTTAGCACCCCGGTGGATGATTGCGCTCTGCAGACCCAGTTCTGCCCTAGTGTCAATAGCACCAAGTCATGGACAACATCTCCTTCCTCCTCGGATGTCATGCCGGGCAGGACACCAGCCTGCACGCCTGTGCCAGAGCCTCACTTGAATGCAGAAGAATGTAGAGTTAGCAAAGAAGACCTCTCTTGTGAGGAGTCAGACTATTGCGCCACGGAAGAGGAGAGCAGTAGGAAAGAAGAGGAACGGGCTTCTTGGAGGAGCAGCGGGACAGGAGGGGAGAATGTCTTTCAGCTAGACGGCGAATTAGACATTGAGCAAATAGAAAACAACTGAGGGAGTGTTGTTTTGTGTCAGGGTTTTGGGATGTGAATTTACAACAGAGAGCAGTAAAATCTCCCAGGTTTAATACTTGGTTTATACTGTACTTAGGCATAAAAATAAATCAATGTTGTCCTCCTATCAGCGATCAGGAGACAAAAGCAGCCTTGCCAAAATTTCATCAGGTATTTAGAGCAATGTTTTGTAAACCTTGAAATCCTATGTAACTACTGTAGCCAGATATCAGCCAGTTTGAGAACGTTGCCTGCGCGGCTTTGGAAACAAGCGTTCTGAATCTCCAAACTGCATTTATTTTTTTGGCCTCTGTCATTAAGTAAACAGCTTTTTATAAATTTGAAATTGCAGCTTGTGGAGAAACTGCAATTTTTCAGTGAATGTGTGTGTTTCTTTAGATTTTTTTTTTTTTTTAAGAGAGGACTGGAAAAAAAAGTACTGGTTTTGATTCACAGACTAGGTACTGTCTAGTTCAGGGAGCTATGCTGAGGGGACATGTGGTAGGCTTCGTCAGCCATAGTTTTCTAGGACAGCAAGGTGTCAAGAATGTTTCATGTTCGCTCATTCATACAGTTCTTCTCGCTCCAGACTGCACCTTACCCATGGCAGAGGGGAGCTGTAGGGGGGCATGTTGTTCTAGCAGTGATGGTTCAAAGAATACGTGGGAAGCAAGATTTGGTTGATAATACTGGAACAATTGTTCTAACTGGGTGCATCTACACATTCATTAATGCACCTTAGTTATTGCGCATTAGACAAGTACTAAATCAATGCTCAGTAACTTGTGCTATTGCGCAGTAGCGCTGGCACATGGGTTTTTAGTGACACTGTGCCTAATACTACTGTGCAGTAGTGTATTAGCATGGTTTTTGCCCGGCACGCTACTGTGCACTGTTATTAGGCTACTGCACAGTTAGCATCTTGTGTAGACGTGCCCACAGAGATCTAGCTTAGTCTGTTTCTGCTTCTTTCCCAGACCTAAGGAGGGGCATTTTCTGCTTAAAAGGCTTGTCTAATCTCTCCCAACCAACAAAGTTGGTCCAATAAAAGATATCACCAAACAAATCTTGTTTCTCTTGTCAGAGAAAGGGTGATGAATGTAAACGTTCATCCTTGAGATAACTGTTCAATCAGATCTGCGTTTGGAATCTTATGGCCAAAATCCTGAGGCCCTTACTTTGGCAACCCACCCCCCATTTTTGCATACTCACAGGCCCTTCATATACTGTATTGCCTGAGAACCCCTTTTTTAGTTCTGCAGTCATTATCAGAGCCGCGAGAGGGAAACCAGACGTGCAATAATTGTTGTTTAGTCACAATCACAATGAGGCTTTTTATTTTCAGTTTCCTGCAGTATAAAATCACAGCCCCTGGGGACAGATCATCAGATGTAAATCACCCTTGAGATCAATAGAAGTATGCCTGTTTACACCAGCTGAGGATTTGGTCCTTCCTTCAGTGTTTGGGAACTTCAGACCAGTGTTAGAGCTATCCTGGGCATTAGCTTAGGAGCAAATGCCGCTGTTTCCAAAGGACATTGCTACTTAACTTAACTTTAATGTTCTTTCTTTCGAGTCCCTCTTTCAGACTCACTGGACAAACAGTCCTGCTTTCTATTGGGCTTGTGAACTAAGGCTTTCAGAAGAGAAGGCTCAGTGTTTGCCAGGTAACCTGAGTTGTAATGGTGACCGCATTCTGATCTCACTCCCCGGGATAAATTTTAGTAACTCCATTGTAGTCAATATAATTAAGTCAGTAGAAAACTGTTATAAGGGAAATCAGAGCCTGAGGTGTGGAGTAAAATCCCAACAGGCTCAAATTCTCTTGTTTTTTCCTTGTTACGTGCGATGGGGTTACATTTATTAAAGCTATTATGCTTGTTGGGCATGTCATGCAGATACTCAGGGCGGTATCCTGGTCCCACACGGAGAACCCCCAGTGACACAAACGGGGAAGGGGTTTCACCTTTCGTTTTGTTTCAGCCTCAGAGTACTTAATTACAGTCGGGAGAGTCCAGCTGTGTTGCTGTCTTCCTTTTGGACAGCAATTTTTATGTGAAAGCCTGTTAAAGATTTCATGCATCACAGCCCCTCTGTTTACTGCTCCGCTTCTAGATAGATCTTTTCCTGCTTTTCTTCCGCTACTACTTCTGCGTGGTGATTTTTCATAACTGGTCACAGGTCCTGTTTGTGGCAACACAAATAGGAATTAGAGGATTCTCGAGGCTTATTTAAATATATACATATATTTACATTAGCCTGAAATAAGTGACTGTGGTCTGACCTGCAGAACCCCTCCAGCACAAAGTATCTGATGCAGCATTTGCTCTGTCACACCTGAGAGACAGCTTGATCTTCATCAGCGGGTGCTTGCAGGTTTCCAGAGACTGCTGTCTAGGCTTGCTGCTGATGGTGGTCCCTGTTGTTAAGGTGCATGCAGTAGATGGGGTGGGAACTTGCCTTAAGGTCACTTAAGATTAGTTTTTAAGCTGTGATTTGCCAAACCTCACCCAGAGAGATGCAAAACATTCAGAGGTGACTTCTCCCTTGTTCTGCTCAGAATGGCAGGTTTCCTGTGCTTTCTTTTGGCTTGTCTTACTGTGAAGTGATTTGCTAGAAAATGCAGTATGATTACTTGATGAATTAAGCTGTCAAGAAGCTGAAAATTCAGGTAGCAGCACTGAAAGCTTTTCCTCTTCTTGCAAAGATAAAGTAGTGAACATAATGTTTGTACAATACACATTTACCTTGAAAAAATAAGCTGTTCACTTGCTAAGAGGTCTACAAGGACACGGTTTTTTTTTACCTATAGAAGAACTATATGCTATAGATTGATTTTTTTTTGACCACATCTTATGTTACAGCACTTTTTTCTGCAGTGGTTCAAGATGCGTAGCATCTAGTATCACGGTGGAACCCATTCAGTTGTATAGCTTTATAAGCATCCAGTCAAATTGCACAGAGTGGTTTTTGTTTGTAACAGTGTTAATTTGAGCTGTCTCTCCAGATTGGATGCTGGTGTAGATTGGAAGCCAAACAAATAATTTGGGGGATGAGGTTATTTTGATTTTTAATGTCTCGGAATCATACAGCTCCATGAAAACGGGATTTTTGTACAGTGCATTGAATAAGCAAATGCCTCTGGCCTAAATCTATTAGGCACATCAATTTTAAGTGAATATCAAAAGTTTGCATGCCTGAGTTATGAGCATGTAAAGGTAACCGTCGTGTACCCACTGAGTCATGCATTCAAGGAAGTGGCTACCTTGACATGTGCATAATACCAGCCTGGGTGAGTGCACTTTTGACTGCACACTCTGAAAAAGGCAGACTATGGTGATGGCCTCACCAGCTTTATATATATATCTCAGAAAGGTGGAAACAGCTGATACACATTTCATTTGGAGATAATTAAGTTTGGCCTCTGATATCAGAAGATTGCTTAGTAAGGATTAGTCTTCGTCCAGGATTCACTGTATGTGAGACTGTTTCGTTGATGTTTTGGTGTCTGTTTTACCTACGTTCCAAGGAATGTTACAGCCACGTTATATCATTTAGCTTCAGTGATCATTTTGAGTCTTCCTATTCAAGTGAGATGACTGATATTTTTCCCCATGAAGGATACTTCCTAAACTCTCTTGGCTGCAGAGCTCTAAGTCATTCACTTTGCATCAACTACCCACGTTGAAGTAACAGAACAGTTATAAACACTCCCTATTCCTTTGCTGTCAAATTGGTTTTTGGACTGACAACACAGCCCAACTTCTACAGAGTCCAGTCTGTTCCTATTCCCTCTCTGTCAAGTGGTGAGCTTACACTCTGTACCAAGAGGATGCAGCCCCCTTTTTCTGATCTCCCAAGCTCCACAGAGGTGCATATTCCTAATCCTGACAGTTCATGGACACGGTGACTTACGGGTGTACATCGGACCACCACCCCGACACACCTAGAATCTGTAACTCTCCAGCGCTTGCCATACCAGCTTGTGAAAACTTGGACTTTTTTTAGTTTAGAGCTATAGATGCACTCTAGCATATACATATCTTGGACTTTTAATTCATAAGGGCTTTTATTTTTTTAAAGGGCTGCTACCTATGACATGCTAAAACACATACAGTAGGAAAGTGACCAAATGGACCACTACCCAACTGTACTCGACCTAGCAGTAGCATACAGTTTACATTGCAGTACAACCTGTTTGCCTTATTAAAGATGCTTTTACAATGAGCAATGGCCTTATACTGGGCACATTAGCATAGACACAACACACAGTTAGCTACCATTTAGGCCACGGCGGTATTTCGTTGGGGTTTTGCTGTTGCTGTTGTTGGTTTTTTATGATTTACATACTGATTTTCAGTTTAATAAGGCCTTACTTCTTATTTTTTTCTCCATAGAGGTAAAAAACATTTGTGGATTTATTTATATATATATATATATATATACACATACACATATATATATTAAAAATAATTAAAAAATCTGAAATATATAGTATGTGCCTCAAATTCAGGGGACATCCTGTTGATTGTAAAATCAGAAGTTGTATTGCTCTTCAGAAAGTGAAGGAAGCTCAGCAAGATCACTTATTGGAAACATGCAACTACACCAGCTAAAAAGCAATGGATCCTACAGTGAGATTTCTAGGACTTCATCAATCCAACATAGACACTTTGAATAATACATGCAACAAATTCCTGCCATCTGCAAGAATCTGGCGCTGAAATGATCAATGGACAAATAATGGTTTTATCTACTAGGTAGTCAACATGGAGACAGGCATTGTCTTGTTCAGAATGTGGATCAATCTGGACTGTGGACACTTAATGACTACAACAACATATCAACAGCAATAAAATGTCATCATTAAAAATTCTTTGAAAATTATTTTAACAGAAAATGTCCTTTTTATTAGCACAGGTAACATACTCACAGGGAATTTGCTGTGTATTTGCAGGTATGGCTCTTTGAACTTGTTCTATGAAAGATTGCAATACATCTTCATATGGGGAGAAAAAAGACACAAAGGAAGTATTTGTAGAATAGATTGTAATTTTTCACATTATAGTGTAGCCTATTTGGCTAATAAAATTGTGTTTCAAGTGCATTGTTTAAAGATCCTGGATGAACAGGAGAACAAACTTACGTAGGATATTTTTAGGGTTGTAGCAGTGCTTTACAAAGTTTCTGTTTTTGATGTTTAAGAATCAAGAGAAGATGGCCAAAAAGCCTTCTGAAAACTATGAACTGTAGTAACATAGAGTCTTTTGCTCTCCGTGTTAATTGCACAAATGCAAACGTATTTACATGTATACAAAGTTGGATCTGTAGAAGGTGTAATCTTTGTTCAAAATCTCATGTCACTGAAGGCTGTTCTTTCACCTGACAGTCGAGAAGACTGCTGATTCGTATCCGCTCAATGACTTTATTGCACTAGAGCAGCTCAGTCTCAGGAATTTGCTTGTTACTTTTACTATGTAAATAAAGCTTCCTGGTTCAATAACCTGCTGCCGAGCACTGGTCTTTGTTTCTGCTTTCCTGTGTTTTCTCATTGCCAGGGCACCACTTTTATTGAGACAAGTCTTGCTCGGCTGTTAAAAGAGATGGAACTTGGTGTTGTAGCTGTAAGACTAGGTAGGTTGAATGGAAAGCAATAGGTGCTTGATAAGCAAGTCTGTAGGATTGACATATTGCATTAACAAATACAAAGAATACACTGAAAAGACTTTGCATATGTGGTTCGCTATGATCCCAGAGCAAAACAAAGAGAGGGGATCAGCCACCTCTCTGATACCAAAACTTTTTCCTCTGGATCCCACAGAATTGTGTCCACAGGTCCAGATCTACCCTTGGGGGAGCAGCGACTAGGCCAGAGTGGTGGTGGTGGTGGTCGGGGCAGGGTGGGGGTTAGTCCCCCTCTAGCATTGCAGACATTTCTTTGAAATGTAATACCTTTGAGGGCTATCCCAGCGTGTCCCTTGAGCTCACCTAGGGATTCCTGGAACAGCTGCGGTGATGGGAAAGCATTGATGTCTTCCATGTGGATGGGAGCAATAAGTAGGGATCTACCCTATTTGTCACTATCACCCAACCTTGCAGCCTGCTGGGGCGGGTGGATGAAGCCAGTGGCATGAAAGGGAGCAGCAAAGATGGAGGCCCCCCGCACACCTCTTGCTGCTGATTGGCCAAGAGGACTGACCATCATCTGGCCCCACCCCTTTCCACCAATCAGTGCCAAGGGTTGAGGGCCGCATGATGGGAAGCCCTCTTGGCCAATTAGCAGTGAGGGGTGGGGCTGCCGAGTCCCCTTGGCCAATCAGTGGCAGAGGGGTGTGGGGCAGGGGCAGCTGCAAAAGGACCACAAAAATGGTGCTGTGTGCTGTGAGTGGCCCATAAGTTTTCTTTTGCCTCAACGTGATTTAGGTAGATCCCTAATTCTAAGATACCCCAGGGATCAAGGGGTCTGGGTAACAGTGTTGGCTACAAATGTCCAAATCGGGATCCTTAAAATTCTGGTTTATTAGGTGGATTGAAACACTGTAATGAAGTCAAACCATAAACCTTGGGGCTGGTCTCCCCCCCCCCACACACACACAGTAGCGAGTTACAAGAGTCGTTATCTTCCAGAAGGGAGGCACCGGCTGGTCCTTCTGGCTGGACAGGTCGGGTGCTGGTCAAGTTGGAGATCAAGAGGGCGCCACTGAGGGTCACTTTTCACTGCTTTTTATCTGTCCTTGGCAGACTTTGGTGACTCCCCAGTTTTCAGGTTTGCCCAATCCAGGGGTCGTTGACCCTCGTGGGACTTCTCCCTCGGTGGCTAATGGATGGCATCTGTCAGCCCCAGGGGTCGTCTGCATGTACATGCAGGTTTGGGAGTCCATTGATGAATTTTGAATAGGGCTCTGGGAGTGGTTGATCTGGAGATATTCAGCCCCAAAAGTTGGTCCCCGGCGTTGATGAACTTAGACCGGGGCTTCTAGCCCTTGAACAGTGAAATTTAGAGAATTCCTGGTTGCTACATAGTCTCCTATTGATTTCTTCCCTTGGTTGATCTACGGTTTCCCAAGGTGTTAATTACTGTCTGCTACTGTGTTACACATTCAATCACTGATTCACTTGCTCTTTCAGAGGCCCGCCTGATCCAGGGAAGGGCAGTTTGATTCCTGCCCTTGTTAACATTATTACAGTGTATAACTTACTTCTAAAACTAAAAAACATTTAGTTAAAAGATGAAGAGTATAAAATATAAGCTCTAAGAGTAATGCCAGGGCACACAAGTAGATAAAAATACCAAAATACAAGGGGAGATACAAATTGCACACTTACAAACTTTAAAACACAATTCCTTATCTTATAGTGAAAGAAGAGGAAAGAAGAAAAGATAGAAGAGGAGAAACATATCCAAAGAGGGGAAAGCAAATGCAGGCAAGAGGAAAAGGGGGCTTTCTGCTACAACAGTACTGACTCTACAGGTACTGGGCCAGTACTTGTATGCAGTTTAAGTTACATGAATACTAATGTACTGTGCTATAACGATAAATGGTCTCCTATGCCTTAAAAGAACAGGAAGTCTAAAAACTAGTCATACAGCACTTTGGGATCTAGGAGAGTAAGTTTCCTTTTCCTGTCATTAAATGTCATGTATATGCTCTTTTTTTCTCGTGGCCATAAAGCACAATGGTGTTTCTTGCAGTTTGTTGGACTTTTGTGCATATCACATTTATGGGATGTTTTAGGAGAGTCTAGAAAATGACTTGCCACAAAGAAAGAGAAAATGGTACACAAAACAAATGGAGAATCAAGAGAAATGGGTGTGCATGCACATACATGTATGAACGTGCACACATGCACAGATGTTGAGTTTGTGACTTTTTGGGTACCAAAAATACTTAGGGCTAAATACTTTAGTGAAAGCAACCTCTTCTCCTTGGTTTAACAAGATCATTCACTCTTTTGGTGACACTTGTATTACCTTTAACCTTCACAAGGCTTTAGGTTGTCCAGTGCTAGGAGTAGCTACCAATCACATTGGCTTCAAGATCTTCTGTATATGCAGTGATGGTGGCACATGTGATTCACTCTACACTTGTGCTGCCCTCTTGGTGCTGTTGTGGCATTATCATTGGCTCAAGAGGCCAAGATACTGCAAGATGGTGCAGTGGGTGTGCACCAAAACCATCTCTGAATTGCAGACTCAAAATAATAGTGGTGGACTTGGATGTCTAGGTCTTTTTTGCCTTTGGTATTTTTCAGACTGGTACCTCTTCACTTGCATGAGCACTAAGCCTCTTCAGAAAGCACACAAAGGGAAGAGACTGTGACATTCCCTTGAATGATCAAACAATTCAAATGTTCATAAACAGATGTTCATTTGCCTATCTCCATAATCCAATTCAAGTGCTCTGTTTCACTTGGCGTGAAAGTAAGAATTATTGGACAAAACTCACTGTGCCCATTACTGTTCACTGAAGGTTAGACAGGTGATACTGCCAAGTTTCATTTGACTAACATTTAATGTGGACAAGTGCAATACAGCAGACCTAGTCTGAACCATTACCCAAGGAAGAGGGAATATAAATAAGGAAAATTCCCAATACCTTATTAACAAATAATCTGAGCTAAAGTCATTAAAAGAGACAGCTTTAAAAATAAAGAGGTAGTTTGACTGTAAATCCAGGCCCCCTCCCAAGGTGGAAACTGTGGTTTAGTGGTTAGAGGCCACAAATTCTGGGTTCTACTTTTTTTTTTTCTGGATAGCTCTATGACCTTACACAACTCAGACTTTCTGTGCCTCCATTTATCTATGTGTACATTGCATATTAACACTCAACTATCTTGCAGTGAGCAAAGGGCATGTGCCAAATGTCTCAAAACAAACAGTACTTTCCCTGTGTATCTTGTCTGGAAGGGATCTCATGAGGTTATCTTGTCTGGCCCCCTGACTAAAACCATCCCAGCCAAATGTCTGCCCAACCTGCTCCTGAAAATGTTCAGGAATGGAGATTCCACAGCTTCTCTGGGTGGCCTGTTCCAGTGCTTGACTACCCTCACATTATTGTGATTCCTACAACAAGCCAGTGTCACAGCACATCAGCTGCCTTGGTTTGGACATTATAAGTATACTTTGCCATTACATAAGGCTAAACAGACAAGGGTCTCAAAGCCTTAGGGTTACATGTAGGTATTGAATTTCAGACCAGGCGTAGACATAAAAGCTTCCTTAAAAAAGAGGGTGGGGGTGGGGAAGTTCTGTATTTCTCTCTTAACAACTCACTTTCCTAAATCAAGGCTAGGGTGATTTGTTTTTTGGTGTAACAGAGGACACTTGATAATTGCAGCCATAAAAGTGGGCAGGGTAAACACTAGCTGACCTAAGCCCCCAGTTAAGGAGGAAGTTTGGAGGCTGGGTGACGCAGTTTTGCATGATTACAGGACACATCCTCTCTCTACAGCTGCTTGGAGCAGCTATGCAGTGCCTATTGTAAGCAGAAGAAAGCTCAGGAAGGATTGGCTTGGTATGAGTTTGTGAGGAGCAAGATTTGTTGGGTTTTGGTAGTTTTTTTGAACAGTTACTCATGGTAAGGAAACTGTTTCTTCTGCCTTTTTAATTCCAGGTGATCTGAGATAGCTGAAACACTTGTCCTTACCACTTCGGAGGGAGAGAAGACAGTTTTCTGAAGTTATTTTCCTGCTTGTGACACCAACATTGCTTAATTCTCTGGGTCCTGAGTAAAGATCGCCCACTACTCCACCAGTGGTAACAGGATGTGCCTCATGCCTCTGAATATCAAGCCTACACATTTTTCTGCAGAAATACTCCCATCAAATTCTAAGCAGGTGGAAGAAAGGATTAAAGCAATCTGCCCCAGATGGCCTTTTGCAATCTGTGGTGTTGGCCAGGTGTTAATAGGGGAGTCTGGGAATGAAATACCAAGGCTATTGCAATGCCCCAGATTTCAATAGAAGTTAATAATGATTAAGAATGATACAGCAGAGGGGACCTTCATTCCTCCTCTGCAACAAACAGCAAGCTCAACCTGAACTAGCTCAGTAGCTAAATCTGCTGCCTGGATTCATTTGAGCTGCAGACAGTTATATGGGAGTGCCCCTAACAGGAACATGCACCGCGCTGGTCGAATTCCCATAGGGGAGTTTAGCAGAGAGGCTGGCTTCGCAGGGATTAGGTAGCTGCAGTAGTAAGCGGGCGGTGGGGGGGGGGGATATATTGGGGGTGGGGGTGTGTTCCAAGAGAATCAGAGGAGATCTTAGGAATAAACACTGGGCAGGAAAATAAAGCAACTAAAAAGTCATATTTCTAGAACTGCACTGCGCCTTTCTGAGGACGGAGAGGAGGTCTGTGTTGCTACAGCCTCTCTCTTGCTCCAGATTAGTACATACCCCGCTGAGCAACTGGAGATATCCTCTGTGCTCTCCACGTTGTGTCACCACCAGGTTTGTTTATGATACACAAGCCTTCCCCACCCCTGCCTGCCCACCCGCCCCTTAAATGCAGTTAATTCAATGTAACGTGCTTCTGAGAAGTAGCAATTTCTCTTCCAGATGCTGGAGTGAGACTTTGATGAAAGTACTATAAATGCAGTGAGACTGACTATGGACAGCTAGCACTGAGGTATTCATTACCAGCAGGGCAGGAATATTAATATTCACTTATAGATGTAGCTCTATCCCCATTCTGAAGGTCACGAGGAAGTGAAAGTAATGATTTTACAGTGAAACTTTAGCAACATTTATTCCCAGGGGTATTTCTTCAGCAGAAAGGTATATCCTCCCCCACAGTGAAATACTGTGGAGACAGTGTATAGGGCATATTCACAGTCTTCTCTGCTAAGACTTGACTTTCAGGTTCATGGCAAACATTGCAACCTCCAGTGCCAATAACATCTATAGATCATCATAACACTATTTAAAATAAAATATTTTACAGTGATGGCAGGGGGAGTGGTGGAACCCAAGGCACGACTGGTATTTTACAGTAACTCTGCCCCAAACCAAACTGAAAACTTCAGCCGTGGATGGGCCAGAATTAAAATGCATCAGCTTCTAGCAGCAGATAGCAAACTTATCTTTCCCATCTGCTCCATATCCTTTTCCTACAGATACCCTATGCCCATCAACCACTAAGACTGGCCTTCATGACCCGGCACAAGTTTTGATAGATATCCAACAGAGCCACACAACAGAGAGAGTAGAAAGTTAAGCATCATTGGCTGTATCCAAAAACCTTTTGCCATTTAGAGCAGTCTTATTGCACCTGTGTGGAGTGTCTTTCCTCTGTTCTCTAACTGATGAAGTGGTAATAGGAGCTAGTTTGCAGCCAGTGTTGTATGAGTGTTTATTACCTATATTAACTGACTTCCAAATATTGTCCAAGTGATAAACATAAAGCAATTTAAACAATTCATGGAGCATGAGCATTATTCCCCCCATCCTGGCAGGATGCCCTGGAAATGGTTTAGGAAAGCAAGAGGAGTGTAATCTGATGGATTCTCCTAACTTGTCCAGCTGAATAGATTTGAAACTCCCCCCCAACACCAACTGCTGGTGACAGATCCATCATCCCATTGTCTCTGAACACAAGTGTGCATGATGCAGCAATCAAGTTTATGGTTCTCCTTTTCCACACAGGCTTCCATCCTTTGGCTCCTGCCTTTGGCTTTCTGTTGTATTTGCACTGTAATTAGTATAGATAACCTGGGAAAAGACCATAAAAAAACATTGCATTTTTATAGCACTTATATAGACTGAGCAATGTGGAGGCCTTAACTAATTAATGCTGGCAACACTCATATAGAGCGGTTGGTTCCAAGTTATCACTGTAAAACTGAGGCAGAAAGCTGTTCTGACTTTGCAGACTGCCACATATTTACTTGGGGAGCCAGGAGTATCCCCTAGCAGGCCCCAGTCCCAGACCCTGCACTCACACCTCCAGAGTACACTGCCTCACTACCACTGAGCTCCTACATTGCTGCTTTATTGTCTCCCAGAGTCAAGGCTTTTTCCTGTTGCAATAAAGCAGATGAAAGTTTTATATTTCCATTAAAACACCTATAAAAACTGTAAGTAGCTGTGTTGGGGTACACTGTGCACTGATTAAGGCTTCCTTTTATCTCTGCAGTATATCTCACAGGGAAAGAGTCATCAGACCAGAGCACTACATAGTGCTCCAAAGCTAGTGCTGCGTCTGGGCTAGTCTGAAACAACGAGGTTTCCACCACCATCCCTGGAAATGATACCACAAACACAGCATCAAACAAGGGCTCATCCTCCAAAAAGAGGTGCAGCTGCAAATTTGCAATAGGTTACATGCCTCCCACTACCAGTCCAAATGCCACCTTCCTTTCCCCCTGCTGAAAAGCTCACAATTGCTTGAATGCTGCTTTTTGTAGGTTGCAGGTTTCCTTAATTGGCAGCACCCATCATTCCCAGCTGGGTGAAGGACAGCTTGATTAGTTGCTGGTCTCCCTCTCTGTTGCCTGGCTGCAGTTTTAAAAAAAAGGCAGGTCACTTCTTTCTCCTACTGAAATACTGCTTCAGCCTGAGCAAGCTTTTAGCTGACCACTTCAAGCTGCACTGGAGCTAGACGATGAAAAGATTACAGGTGCATCTGCTGCATGTCTAAAGGTCTGGTCTATTCATATAAATAGGTAAAACTCCACCATATTTTGTAGTAGGTCTCTGTGGGATGCTAGGACTGTCCCTGGTATCAGACTACCCATTCAGGAGAGACAAGAATTGCTGGCCTTCCACCTTGTGTTCCTTTTGCTTGCATCAAAAGTGCTCATTCTTGGAAGAGACAGCTACCATTGTAGTGTGGTTGGAACCACTACCTTGAGGGAATGGGAACTTCATTTCCCCTCCCAGCCAGCTCTGTGAATATGTGTACCCACACCACCCATTCCCTAAGGAAGCAGAGCCAAGCAGTCCAGTCCCCAGACAGTTAACTGTGTAAGCAGCAGACACGCTTCAGAACATTTCCTCTGGCTCCTAAGGGGCTGGAGCTCTCTGATAAAAGCTTACGTTCAAGCACAGTTAACTTCTCAGGCTAGCAACAGACATTCAAAGAGCCCCAGCCTGAACTGATTCAGTCTTTGCAGGTTAGTCTAACCTGCAGAGATGGAACCAATTTACAAGTGTAAAGACATCCACTTTTCATTCCAGAAATACAGGCATGTGCCTGCAGTGGCTCAGGCCAGAATCTCAGGGGTGCTAAAGCAGCCCTCCCTTCCCTTCCACAGGGAAGCTGAGCTTTGGTGGAGGAGGAGTGTGGCCAGGCCCCAGCAGGTCTGAATATGACCGAGGAAAGGTTTAAATCCTCACCTTGGGCTGCAGGGTTCAGAGAGTGGGGGAAGAGGAAGCATAGCCAGACTCCCCCATAGTGGGGGAGGGGGAGGAGGAGGAGGGGGAGAGCCCTGTCCATCACAGCAGCTCCCTGACAGCTGGGAGCAATCTGGGCACACAGCCCCACTGCCCAGCCCCAAAGGGGGACTCTTCCCCATCCTCCTCCTTCCTCTCCCCCACCACCATGGGGTAGGGAGGGGGCTTTCTGCTCTGTGCTCTAAGATACTAGAAGTACAAGAATGTTTCTGTATTGATTCTTGTAGCAGACCCTATGACTGCCCCCCCCAACCCCCCTCTGCAAAAAAATCCCCAAACCCAAGCACCTCCAGCAGAGTTCTGGGAAAACAATACACTGCTTTTTGGTTGGTCCCTCAGGAAGGGATGATGGCGGGTAGATGGATGTGAGGTCATACTGAAGAACCAGCAAGTGGAGAACATATTGCTGTAGATGAAAATAGTATTAAGTCAAAATACACCTGCTTCCCTTGGCAATCCCACTGGTCCAACTTCAATCTTCGGAAGCGAAAGGAGATCTTATCTCTGTGTTTTACATTAAAGAGACGAAGTGGGCCCGGTTCATGCCTGGAACAAGTCTCCTGGAGGCAATGGAGTTTTACCATTGCTGAATTTGACATTTGATGCCTATAAAAGATATGATATGGTGACTGACTCAAAATTTCAATTGTACTCTATTACCTGAGTGCATCAGGTCAATAAGGCATGTGTATTCTTCAGCTGGAAGGATTTTAGGATCGTTGGGTGCATCTACCTGTGCATTAATGTGCCTTTTGTAATGCGCATTAAATTAGTACCTCCAAGCACTTTTACACATGCTCCAGGGGTGGGGGTGCTTTAATTAGAGCAGCTCTGAGAACCATTCTAATTAAAGCACTGTAGCGTCTCATGTATCAGCGGATGAGTTTTAGTTCAAATGCCCCCCGCCACCATTTTGAAACATGGGGACATGAGAAGCTGGAGGCTACTGGAGCATGGTGATTACTATGTTCCAGCAGACTTGATTAATCGAGTCTTCTCTGACATGCTGCAATTACAGCGCATTGGAGCAGCCTCTGCATTTGTGTGCAGGCACCCTCCAATGTGAGGTACCAAACTAATGCATATTAGGCTGCGCTAATGCATGCTTTTTTAGTGATGGTTAATGCACAGTACACTATTTTACTGTGCATAAGTATAATGTCACAGTTCTTTATATGACACTTTATTGCACAGTAAAACAGTCTACTGTGCATTAAAGCACATGTGTAGGTGTATCCATAAGGTACAAAGGGACATCAAGGATCATCTTGTCCAATTCTCTGTGCAGGATTTGGTACATATTTATTTTGTCTTTTTACCAGGACTGGTTACTGAGAACTGAATGCAATCTTTCAAGATTAGTCTTTCAGAGTTGCACAGAGATGGAGCTTCACCTGTCTGGACTAAAGTACCTTCGAGGAAGTTACAATAAGAAGAGCTCCTCCAGGAATAAAAAGAAGTTGCAGTGAGTTTGTTCTAAAGGCAAAAGATTTGCCTTCAACTCCCCTTGATTTTCTGTGTGTTTGGTGCCTACATGTCCTGGTCCTTTCCCAATAAATACCCTGAGTTTAAATAATAAATGGGATGTGATTGAGTGCTATTGGGTACCCAGTTTAATTTACCATAAAATGGCAAACCAAATAAAAAAATGCTCTACATTGTATGTAGGACATTTTTCTGGCTGGCTTGTATGGTGCCTTAAAAAGAACATGTGGCACGTCTGGGGCCAGGGTTGATAATCAGCTGCAAGGCTGGTTGGAGACCCCCATGTGGTCCCAGGGACAGAAGTGACAATCAACTGATTGTTGGACCCGGCCTCAGTCCTGTGGGAACCTGGCTTTTAACTTGTCGATGCAAGGGTACCTGTCAATCATGATCTTGGACCCCCCTGGACTGGACATGTGGAAAGGACATGTTTGGGATCTGAACAATTCTGGGATCAGGGATCAGCTCCAACGGTGCCCTTAAATGAATGTGTGCCAAGGGCCTTCTGCTTTGTCCTTCATGGCAGCACCTTCCACCCACTTCAAAAAGAAGCACAAGCAACTGCTCATTTTCTTATTTTCCCTGAGCTATTTGCGTAAAGGTATTTTGATCTTCAAGACTTCTGCTGAAGTGAGTTTTCCATCCTCATCTTTGCCAAGGGCACTCTTACTCAGTTGCTTTTTAAAGCACCCCTTCCACACCAACCGTTCTGCAGACAGCACTGCTGTCAAACAGATTCAGAATACCACTGACCTCAGGAGTGAATTACATAGCCACTGAGGTATCAGCTGTGCTTTCGTAACCTAGGTTTGCAGGTGCAGATAGTTGAAAACTGCCTATTATCTCATCTTGCAACCCTATTTTGGAAATTACACATTTCTGATTCTCTCAAAATTGCTTAAGGTTTGTAAATAATGACTACAACAACTAAGATTTACAGGACTGTTGTTTATTAATTCAGCAGGTCAGTTCATTAATACATCTAGCCACAAAGGGATCCATATATCAATAGTTTTATTTTTTTAATTTGTAACAACTGTACTTATTGCAGGATCTCTAAATTACTACAGTGCCAAACAACCATCCAGATGGAAAGAAAAGCAATGAAAGGGTTGACAAATGCATACTGAAGGGGAAATCTGAAAATGAACTTTGAACAACTTGCAAGAGGTGGAAATTTGCTTTATTTCCACGATGACTTTATCATTATGGAAGGCACTTCAGTGCCACAGTCACTGGCTTCTTGTGGGAGAGAGACTGAGAGATGTAGTACTAACCCTGGACTAGGTTGTGCAAACTGCACAAAGTTCACATTAAAGGGAGTTGCCTGGCCCCAATGCTGTGTTTGGAGAGGGATCTCGCCCTGAGTTGTCCTGCACGTGGGAGGAGAGCACATATGCAAAGAGGGGAGCAGCACACAGCCCTGGTGCAGTGGTCCCACACTGCAGGCAGTGATGAGGAAGTGCCATGCCTCTGACCTCCTCTGTTTAAAAGCTGTGTATCGGGACCTAACCCTACAGGTGCTGGGTGCCTTCATTTCCTAAAGGTTTTAAGAGTAATTGATGGTCCTAGTCCCCTCCCAGGATCAGTCCTAACTAGGTCACTAATTAGTAATTGCTGAAAATCATAAGGGAAAAATCCAAGGCAATTTATTTAAGCAATAAAGTGTTGTTTAATTCATAGTTGATTGCTGCCCTCTTTATGTGTTTACAAAGATTTCCAGGCAGTAGCAATATTGAGTAAAGCTATTATTTGGGAACATAACACCCGACTAGTCAGCCTTGCACCCAGCAGCCATAAAATGACATTCAAGTGCACAAGGTCTATTCTTAGAATCTGAAAAGTAAATTAATCCGACTGGACTGTGACAGTTCAAATGTGGACATCTGTATGAAGTGGCACTGAGGCCTTGTGCTTTGATTTCAGTTGGAGCCGAATCCCAGCCCTTCTGAGAACCCACCTGTAACAGGCCCAGACTGCCCCCCTGGGGAGCTTCAAAGCCACTCACCCCCTATGCTGAGAAGTCTAGATGCAAAATGCTACTCTTAATGCTTTGTCCATATAGTGGGTGGTTATGCGCAGCCAGAAAGAAAGAGGGTGGTATTCAATAGGGAGCATCCCCAAAATGCACCTTGATGTTTGCATGCATTTTTATCTGAAACACAAGGAAGCCAGTTCTACACTCAGCCATGCCCACGGGTGACTTTGAACCTGTCCTACACTTCTCATCAGCTCATTTTGTCTGCTCTTCCAACTGTCTAGCACTGAGCGAGATGCCAAATGGTTAGAAATTCAGAAGACTCATGTAGTCTGACACTGCCTTCAATCGGGTTGGTATTTCAGGTTAGTGCCTAAACATGACAAACTTAGAAATGGTGGGCACTTACAGACAAATGCATAATTGTTGCTTCTTTCCTGGGGCTATTTGTACAGGGTTAAAATTAAAAGAAGATAAGGGAATTAAACAGAGGCGGAGGTGGCCTGGTATGTGGGTGGTGCGCTGTGTCTCCTCTCTTATGTCCAACTTCTTTATGCCTTTAAAGTAATATCTGCAGCAGTACAGTCACTTGTCCAACTGCTTCAGAATAATGTCGACTGCCTCAGCAAGGTTGTTCACATACCCATCTGGCGTCACTTCTGGGTGTTGCTCATCACAAGGCCTGCGGAGGAAAGAGAAGGGTAAGACTGGTAACAAGAGTAGTGATCACTTCAATAACAGGCATGTAAAATGAGAGAGGGATTTCACCCGGACATGAAGAGAAGAGCAGCTGTTTTGATTTTGTTCCAGTGCAACTACAGTTTAGTCTGGGAAGCCCCAGACATGAAACCTGTATCAGATTTCTACTGGCATGCATCAGGTCTGGGATTTGATGGATTTGCTTGTCTACTATTAGAGCTACAGTACAATCCACTTAATCACTCCCCTGCTAAATGCCATGTCTGCTTAATTGTTGTGATTACAGAGAAACAGCATAATTGCTCTGGCTCTCAGTGACTCTAGAGCACAGATAATGGCACAGCCAGTCCATCTAAATGTTATGTCTGATGGTGTCTTGCAAGCTTTCTCACAGTACTGAAAAGGTGAGAAGCAGTGTGTTTTTTCTCACACCCTTCTTGCTGTGCAGCCTCCTTCCATGCGGGTGGATAATTAAGCCAGCCCTAACGGAGTGTTTTTGAACATGTTTTACTGTTGCTATTAGAATTATTTATATTGTGGTAGCACCTCCAGGCCTCAACCAAGCTGTGGGGCCCATATGGCTGGTACAGTACAAACACGTAATAAGAGCTGGTCCCTGCCCTGAAGAAATGATGTGCTAAGCCCTTTAGATAGACAGAGTGGGGAGGAACCACTAAGGCAGAGAGACTTGCCTAAAATCATATAGCAGGCCAGTTTCAGAGGCAAGGCCCAAGCCCCTATTAGGTCTACCTGTCTGCTAACACATGTGACCAGACTGAGATGTCCAAGTACTTTGATGACACCAGCTCATGGATGAAGAACAGCAAGTGAAGCTGAACCAAAGCAAGACAGAAGTTATGCTGGCCCTGGGATTAAGAAAGCCCTATGAAGACATTGTCTCCTTTGGTTGGAGGTACACACTTCAATTGATTTATTCAGTCCAAAGCCTTTGGATTACTCTCTAAAACGAACTATATTCTCAAAAAGTATCTGTGAATGATACTTTTTCTACCTTCTTCAGTTGGCCAGGAAACTCCTTGCCATCCTGGCTGTCATGGGAAAAGGTTTAGCTAAGCACCTCTTTGTCTCCTCCCATGTGCACTATAGCAATGCAATGTACCTGGGCAGGAAAGCTTTTGCCCCCAGGACCTCCACGCGGTGCAGAATTCTGCTGCACACCTCCTCAGCAACACGGGCAA
This sequence comes from Alligator sinensis, assembly GCF_000455745.1. Lineage (NCBI taxonomy): Eukaryota > Metazoa > Chordata > Crocodylia > Alligatoridae > Alligator > Alligator sinensis. The sequence goes on along the minus strand of NW_005842517.1, from coordinate 852,396 downwards.
CTATGAACAGATCCGATCTGAAGACTTCCTACACTGGTTTCTCACAAGATTAAGAACAAGTTCAAGGTCTCAGCCCTTATCTCCAAGATGCTCTATGATCTGTGCACTAAAAGCTCAACCGAAGCTTTAGAACATGGGCCATGGTAAACCAACCTGTCCCAAAGCCACAATACAACCTCCTACTACATGTGCAATGTTTGTATGTAGGGGTAAAACGGCTTTTTCCAGTTCCAGAACTCCCTAGGTACTAAGGACCATCACAACTCTTTGAAACCTCATTATCTTCTGCCTCAAATGCAAAGCACATTTCCTGGATCTGCCTTTTCCCTTAGAAACATGTATTTAAAAAGAATCCCCCAGATAAAATGCAAACTCATGACTGGAGCAAGGACTGGAGCCTGGCTCTTTCTGGGCAGTTCTGTTGCCTTTTGGACCTGCTCTTTGTGGCCTAACAACTATGTAAGTATTTGATACAAAATAAAACAGCTTCAATGGAAAGGACTGAGAGAAATCCATCTCAGAACAGCCTAGAGCCCAATGATTTGTGCACTGTCCTGGAAGCAGATTTGATTGATGCCCACAATTAAAGTAATTCACCAAATTAAATGCATCACATGTGGCATTGTTATTCAGGTGACAGTAATATCAGCAAAAGTATAAATATTTCACTGCAGGCCTACCACCCTATGAAATGGGATGAATAATTATTTTACTATGATTTTTATCAGAGAATAGCTAAAGAAAATAATTCAATTTTGACCTGGAAACCTGAATGGGCTCTTCTTAGGACCAGTTAAGGGTTTAACTTGGAGAACCATGTTAATATTATGCTTGTTGGGCTGAGCTGAGAAATGGAGAGCACATTTATATTTTATTCTCAGTGGCTTTCCTCTGGGACCCGTGGAAAGAGTTGAGAATCCTGTTGTCCACTTCCCTTTGTGCCAAGTTCCTCATTTTCTTCTGTAAAGGGCAAGACTTTGAGGGCTATATTTTCAACCAGGGAAGATGTATTTTCCATCAGATGTATAGTACCCATGGATACTATTATTATTTATGATTGGCAGAATTTCGCAGATACTCATCTGTACAAATACCAAATTATTTTTCAGTTTTGAGCTGAGGCTCCCTGTGACTATTTCCTTGTGGTTTATTTTTCTGAAGCACTCCTTGTTTCCGATTACATGAATTCCTCACAAAGGAACAGACTCCTTCAGTAGACTGTGCTGCTTGAGGTTTCATTTACCATGGGGTCAAATTGCGGTCTTTAGCTGAGTATCCAACTTCTGCCTTGTCAGTGTAATGGTGCAATAACAACAACAGATGATTATTCATTATGTTTTCCTCACCCAAATAAGCATTTCAGGTCATGGGACAGCAATTTATAAGATATAATAGAGCAGAACAAGCAAACTAGAAACATAAAACCAGTAAAAATGTAATAAACATTGCAGGTCTGATTCTGCAGTCCCAATACACCTACAGGGAAGTTGTCAGAGCAAAGAAATCTCTAATTTCATTTCATTGTATAGGATGCAAACGATACTTCATAGACTTCATAGACATTAGGGCTGGAAGGGACCTCGGAAGATCGAGTCCAGCCCCCCGCCCAAAGGGCAGGAAGTCAGCTGGGGTCACAGGATCCCAGCAAGATAAGCATCCAGTTTGCTCTTGAAGGTGTTCAATGTAGGCGCTTGAACCACCTCCGGTGGCAGGCTGTTCCAGACCTTGGGGGCTCGGACAGTAAAGAAATTCTTCCTTATGTCCAGCCTGAAACAATCTTGCAGTAGTTTATGACCATTTGACCTCGTCATCCCTTGGGGCGCTCTGGTGAACAAACGTTCCCCCAGATGCTGGTGGTCACCCCTGATAAACTTGTAGGTGGCCATCAGATCACCCCTGAGCCTGCGCTTTTCCAGGCTAAAGAGCCCCAGGGCTCTCAGCCTGTCATCGTAGGGTCTGCTTCCCTGACCTCTGATCATGCGCGTGGCTCTTCTCTGGACTCTCTCAAGCTTCTCCACATCCTTTTTGAATTGTGGAGCCCAAAACTGGACACAGTACTCCAGCTCCGGCCTCACTAAGGCCGAGTACAGGGGGAGAATGACGTCCCGGGATTTGCTTGAGAAGCATCTATGGATGAAAGCCAGCGTTTTGGTCGCTTTACTAGCCGCCGCATCGCATTGCAGGCTCATGTTCATCTTGTGGTCAACGATG
>NW_005842517.1:840907-848742 GCF_000455745.1 Alligator sinensis | reverse complement strand
GCCTCAGCCAGTTCCCGGGCAAACTCCTGGTCAAGCTCAGGACTTTGGGTGGGAGGTCTGTAATAGACTCCCACCATTGTGTCCCCTGTGCCGTGTTCCCCACGGATTTTAACCCAGAGGGTCTCCAGTCGTCCACCCTGGTCACCAATATCGGCTTGCACGGATGTGTAGTTTTCCTTAACTTAGAGAGCTACACCCCCGCCCCTTTTCTCTACACGATCCCTCCTGTACAGGGTATACCCATCTATACCCGTGGTCCAGTCATGGGTGGAGTCCCACCAGGTCTCCGTTATCCCTATGACATCATAATTATTTGCACTGAGATAGATTGTGGCGACTCTTTCTAAGCTAGAGCACTCACATTTACATGGAACAGTCTGTAAAGACTACTCACGAAGACAGATTTTACATGAATTTTCAAGTAAACAGCGTTCTTTAATTAACACAAAGATCATAAAATGAATATTTAAACTAACAAAACAATGATTGGCTTCTAATATAAGGTTCTGTAACCCGGATGATCTACACATCTATATCTCCATCTCTCTCTCTCTGTATGGTATATAGTAACACTGGGCGTGCATGCATGCATATGTCAGTTTGGAAAAGGACAAACCAAGCTCAAATACTCTAAGGTGAGGTTGCACACCTCAGACAGCTCAATTTGCCCCTGGTCTGTCTCAAACTCCTAACAGTAATAGAAAACCACTAATAATGAACCGCATGTAAAATGCTCTAAAAATATTTTGCAAATTGTCATTCCTTTCAGGTAGGATGTAGTTGAGAGTGATTCTAAAAATCCATCCATCCTTGCAAATAGTATTTAAAACAGTTGGAAACTGAACAGCTGTTAAGCTACTGAATTGGTCAGTCCTCTTATTTGATATAAGCTAATTACACCTGCAAACAAAAGACTGGCCAGATTGTTAAGACAAGGTGCTGAATACACAACTGTTTTTCCTATGCGTGCACCAAGTGCGTGAGAACATTCAGCTATTTTACTGGGTCAGTGTAAAAGACCTTGTCATCTCTCAGATGACAAGGTCTGAGTCAGCATCGTTGTCCCTGATGATAAACAGAAATGTGTTTTTATTTTTGTGCGCCCATCCAAGTAACATGCTCACATTATGCAGCTTAATCAACAAGCATGAAATCCCGGCTCACTTGATGTCAATGGCAAAATTCTCATCGACTTACAAGGGGATAGGATTGTTCCCTCAAGGCTGTTCCCCCTTACCCATGTAATTAGTTCCATTCTGGGGGAATACTGCCATCAATAAGGGAAGCAGGAGCTGTCCCTAAATCATGCTGTTCAGTAGGGACAGCACGGACTATCCATCTTTCTTGTTCTGGTTCTTACACCGCACTCTTCGCTGCAGCATCTCCGTGCTAGGAGTCAGCAATATAACATCTGCCACGTGCTTGTTCTCATTTCAGGGTGGGAAATGCACGCTCTATGAGATTTGTTTTAAACAAGACACACAGCACTGTAGGGGTGGGAAAAGAAACAAGAGGCGGCGAGATGTATTACTGAATGAGCATCAGTGCCTGTGATGGAGTCTGAGAGCACTGGCTGGGTACAAGTCAAGGAAGCAGAATGCAAGTGTAGGTCCTGTAAGATCCCCAAGAAAGCCTTAAGGGTGGACGCCTGCCCTGATCTATGGCTTCTTTGCAATACATGAGAGAGATTGAAGTCAATGGGACTCAAGAAAGACTCTGAAGTTAAGCATATGCTTATGTGTTTTGCTGAATAAAACCTGCACAATGAAGCTGTTTGGGACTGACCATCTTCTTATTCTGTGTTCAGAAAGTGCTTAACACAATGGGGACCTGATTTGTAACTGAGGCTCATAAGTACAGTGACAGTAAAAGTCACAATAGTCAGAGCAGATTCAGAGGGTTTATTTAATTTCAATAGTGCAAAGTTTTACTAGGTTTTTTTAGTTCTATTTTTAGGTTTCCGTAAGTGGCCTAAGGGGAGGGAAACTTAATAAATAAATCAGTTTGTATAGTTATTATGGCACTGTAACTCCCTAGCAAAGCAGAACAATGAGACTCCCACAACAACCCTGTTCTGTTCTACTAATTGTAAGAGAAGTGTCTATTATGGTTGACACCAATACATGAACGTTTTCATGTGGCCATTGTTTTTCATCTTGCAGTTTTCCTTTGTAGATCACAAAGCCAAGCAACAAAGCAATGGGCTTTTTCCTAATTCAATGCTGGTCTCTGAAAAAGCCAACAAAATGAAACCTTTACCAGTAACTCTCAAAAGCCAGTGACAAGGGAGGCATTTTCACAAGCATCTAGTGAGTCAGAAGCCCACTTTCAAATATGTACAGACAATTTTACAAAGATAGTGAGGCTCCCAGAAATGCAAAGAGGCATCTAGAGGGATTTACAAAAACACCTAAGTGTCAGATGCCTAATATACTTGGGGACTCTTGTAAATCCAATGGCATAGCTGTCTAACTCTTTAGACTCCTAAATAACTTTGAAAACATGATTTCAAGTCACTTTTGAAAAAACAATATAGGCTCCTTAGACACACTTGAAAATATAGGCTCCAACACTTGAAAATTTTGCCTAGGAATAACTGTTGCCCCATTTCCAGTCCTTTCCCCCCCCCAATCAGCTCTAAACTATCTTTATATTTTTGAAAACCTGTATTATTATAGACATCATGGCAGCAAATCAAACCAGAGATTTTGTCTTTAATTAAAAAAATAACTAAAAATATGTTTATTTGCTTTTTCTGTTCCAGAATAAACCTATGTTGTTGCTAATTTTGAGAGGAAGGCCTCCAGATCTTTTATGTGGGACTCTGGTGGTTAAGAGAGAACATAAATCAAAACAAAAGAAAATTATATTCTGTAGCTAAGTACTGAACCGTCAGCATCTTGGCCAGCGCACAAAATTGCATGTGAAAATCAACTGCAGCCTTGGGAAACACGCTCGTTAGTGGAGCAGAAATTCTTAGAAATGATGCAACGTCAAATTCTTGTTCCATTTGGAAGAAGTGTTCTCCAGCTCAAGTTGGTAGTGATTGCTGCACTCTGTATGTGCAAGGAGTTTGTGGTCTTACTCCATTCCCACAGCAGAAAAACCCTGCCTATAACTGGGACTAATTACCACCTTGTTGGCACAGTAAGCAGCAGAGATAAAGCCTGAACCCTCTGACCTATACAGGCAGTGCTTCAAGGTTGGGATTTCAGTGTACCTGTTCTGAGGCTGAACAGGGGAATTCATTCTCCAGGACTATTGATCTGCCATACTCCATGAGGCAGTGGATATCCTCTGAGGTTCTCAGCATATTGGTTGTCATTAAGGATGACTTGGCAATGTTATATTCTGACTAGCTAAATTTCCCAAGTATCTTCAGTCAGGAGGGTATTAACTGTTGCAGTCCTTAACTGCTCTGTAGTGTTGCTGTGCTCTATTAAACAGCTGTCATGCTTCAGTCCAGAAATGGTTGCCTGCTTCTGACGGATGAAGTGATCTACATATTAGTTGCATGTTACTTCGTAAAGTGCCTTGGAATCCTTTGAAGTAAATGAGCCTCTATAAATATACAATATTACATACTGAAGAGACTGCTAGTGGAGGCAATGTGTTTACATGCAAAGCACATGCTCCACGCAGCGACTTCCTCTGTCCCTCCAGAATTATTCTTGTCTGTTACAATTTTCTGGTAATTTGTACTTTTGTGCGTGTGTGGTTTGAGGTGCATGGTTATATATTTTTTTCTGACGCTCACCCTTAAACACACAACAGGCAGAGAGAGCCATGTATCAGAAAGGAACGCAAGTCTTAGGAGGTTTGTTAAACAAAATGTTCTTGTTGGGTCATATGAAGCTGAAAGCAAAACTGCTTAATGAGGCAACAAGTGAGTTATTTCAAACTGAATACAAAATGTTCATGAAACGCCGCATGAGAAAAACGGACACGCCAGTTGGAATGTCTTTCTAAAGTACTTTGTTTGTATTCCACTCTACCAAATATATGGAGGACAAAAAAGGAACAGCTGAAGTACTACATGTATAAAATATAAAGGCTTAACACGAGAGTATTGACTGGGACAGTTGACATAGATTGCCATGGCCACAGGGATGAAAATAGCTGGATTATTCAGCTCAACCTGAACTAGACCAGCAGAAACTTGATTTCAGAGAATAAGAGCAGATGGGAACTGACTAGCACATGATTAATATCACAGATTAAAATTAGCTTCTTGCATAGTTCCTTAAAAATAGGGGTGTGTTAGAAAAACAGCATGCAGGGCCAAAGGAAGGCACAGATGTTAATTTGAAAAAGACAAATGATCCCAGATTCCAGCCTACAATGCCGCAGTCATTTGGCAAACCTGATCTGTAACAATACATGTTCCCCTGTTGTTGAGCTTTTTTTTTTTTTTGCAACAGGAGAGAACTACAATCATTCTGCAAAGCCAGAGATCTCTCTGGGAGTGTCCACACGAGTGCGCATGTGTGGTGTGCAGCACTGCAGACCCGTTTGCGGCACTGCAAACCGCACATGCCACACAAGCTAGCATTTGCCATGCTGCCAATTTGCAGCACGGTGGGTTTTTCTGACACTTGGAGATCCTGGTGTCAAAAAACCTGCTCCTGAAAAAAGCGGGGTGGTGCACGTGGCGGCAGCATGAGTCACTCAAAACTGGAGCCTGGCCAGCCAGAGCCATGCTTCAGCTGCCGGCCAGGCGCCTGTGCCAAATCGCTGCTGTTGGAGCCCCCAGAACCTCAGATAAGGCTGCTGGGACCAGCCCAGGTGTTGGCCCCAGCCTCTCCTACTCCACCTGGGGTAACTTGTTGCACGCCAGAGCGTGTGTGCAGGAGCATTCCCTGGGCACAAGAAGCAGTGGCACATAGTTGTCTATTTGTACTTGGGGAAACGCACGTGCACACTCGTCTGGACACACCCTCTGAATCACGGCACAGAGTTCCTGCTGAACAGGATACACTTTTGCCGTATGCAACTATATTTAAAAGATTAAAACATTTTATCTTGACAACATGTTTTTCAGGGGATCTTGCTGACCCTGTAAACTGTATGAGACAATTTTGCTGGATTTTCTGTGTTACCATGACTTACAGTAAATTACCATGATTTACAGTACTTTGATGCATACTTAGTAAATGTCTGCAGAGCTGTGTTTCTCTGACGCTTCAATGTGAAGTGAATGGGACCAGAACCAATGCACCCTCCTTAGAGGAGGAGGCTTGGCCCTGGTTCTGTGCTCTGTAGCTTGCTGAAACAAAAATCCCAGATCTAAGCACCTTCAAGCCTTGGGGGTCTATGTATGGATATGGGGAGGAAGGACCTAAACACTAACTAGCCAGGGATTTAGGAGTGCTGGCTTCGTTCCCAACTTGATGGGATGTTGGGCAAGTCAGCTAATCTTCTGGTACCCATTCTCTTCCTGTCTTGTCTATGGAGAATGTAATCTCCTTGGGACAGAGAACAGTCTCTTATTACATGTTTTCACACTGTTGCCACATTATGGCTGGAACCTCTAGATGCTCCCATAATAATACAGAGAAAACTACACACTTTCCACACATTACTTTTTCTTCTTATGATCACTTAGACAAGAAGTTTTTAAACCAATATTACACAAGTCTCCCAGAGAAAGTACTTACAAATGAGTAATATTAAAATGACATTCTTTTCAAATTTGGTACTTGCAGCTAGGTCACTGCACCACCGGTGTCCGGCAAATACACTTGTTAGAGCCCCAAGAAACAAACCCATACAAAAAGTCATTTGTCAGAGATTTCTAGCAACTTCCATTTCTCTTCTCTTGACTCCAGAACTGCACACATAGCTAATTGTGTTTAATTGCATCTCATTTAAATGCAAGAATCCATAAACAGGTTAAATTAACAGGCAAATTGTTTGCTAACATCTAGAGGAAATCTGTAGGCTTCCCTCTTAATAGTTCCATTTCATGTTACGAAGCTAAGTTTTAACTGGGCCCAAACACAGACATAGGTACTGAATTTCTTTAAAGCAATAAAACTACTGAAATGCAGGAAAATATGGGCATTGTGGAGATGGGAAATCATTTTTTTCTGTAGACCAAAAAAGTGGCAATTTTTAGGAACCAAGTATCTGGAACTCTGTTTTCGTGCATTTTGATGTACTTCCTGATATGAATAATTCTGCTTTTCAAATGGATGCAGGCTGAAAAGGTTCATGGGTAAATTTGAAGGTAAGTGCTGGGGCAATTTGCTTATACCCAATCAGCTACTGGTTAGGACTCTGACTGATGGTTATGCTATAGACAATGTATTTTTATAAAAGGAAATTGCCAGTGCTGGTAGGCTTAATGTTCAACTCAAGCAGGAGTGTTTTGGTGTCCAGGCACATGCATACAACACTTTGTCCCTCTTTACTCTAGCCCTCTGTACAGGAAAGGTACAGAAGAATACAGGCATCCCTCCCTTTGGACTGATGTACTTAAGAGGGTAAGATTATACTTCAGTGTCCTGCCTACCCACTGGGACAAAGCAGAGTGGTGAGACCTGTACAGATATCCCTGTGATTGGAACCACAGCCCTAGTCCTGGCCAGCAGCCAGGACTGGGCAGAGAATCTAACAGAGACATCAGCATATAATCAAGGGTGCAGCCCCTTTGATTTTGCTCACAATGTTGGGAGCTGGGGTGTCCTATATCTTGTTCAGGTTCAGTCTACATAAAATTTGAGACCTGACTTACTGAAAGATTTCTGAGAGCCATTCTGCTACTTGGGAGCTAGGCCAAATTCTTCTGGCACTCGGGAATCTATTCCATTATTGCACAGATCAGAGACTTTATTAACCGATCAGATTATTCCACTAAACCTCCTATATTCTGTTTTCTTTCTCCCTATAGATTACGATAGATACCACTGAACACCATGCTGGAAATTATTGTTCCACCAACTCTGTTTGTTGCATATTCAGGTGTCAAAAGATTATCTGCTGTCCCAAGTTTGTAGCTGTTCTCCTTTTCTATTCTGTGCCTTCTTGCTACGATAACTCCAAATGACCACATCTTCCACTATTTCTGACTCAGCGTTATTGAAGGTAGGAAGTACAATTTTTTCCAGTGTTCTAGAGCAGGACTCATAGGTTAAACGTTTGTATTCACTACTGAATCATTCTTTGACTTTAGAAGAGCCACTTGATGTCATTGTAACTCAGCTGACCACCTTGTAAAACAGGCATAAAAAAACTTGCCAGTTACCCATGGGGTACTGTAAGTCTTAATTAATAATAAAATGGTGATGATAGTGTCTTAAACACCTGTACAGGACAGCCATCTTCAAAGTAATTTGCACACATTAATTAATGTGTCCATCCTTGTGAGGCAGTGAATAAATATTATCAGCAGGTAAAGAGGTTAAGTGACTTGCCAAAAATCACAGAGAAGGCTATCAGAGTTGGGATAAGTTCTAGTTAATCAACATTTGGAAAGTGCTTTGAGATCCATCATCTTAGAATCATTACTAAAGTTCTCCTGTATTATTTATTCCTGTAAAACCCACTTGAGTGCGTGTTCCTCCATTTCTAAAACAGAGGAACTCAGAGTTTAACAAAGAATAAGGACATGTAAAAACATTTAAAAAGTGTCAGGCAAAAGACACTTCATTCAAGCTCACAACACATTTGTTAAGCAACTTCATCCTAATCTTTGCAACAAATTCAGGTCCCGTGCTGCAAATGACAAGAGCTAGAATGTCCCGGACTAGCAAGGGAAACACAGACACAGGAAGCAGATAACAAGAAGCAAATTAGTGTTTCTCATCAATAGGCATTAAGGGTGTGTCTCTGCC
>NW_005842517.1:838987-840897 GCF_000455745.1 Alligator sinensis | reverse complement strand
AATAACCCCAGCCACCTGGTTCTGCTTTGAGTGAGCCCAGGCAGGGCACACAGGCAAACAGGATGGCTTAGTGGGGAGGGGTCCTCAGCACGTGCCCTAGTGCTGCTCTCAAGCTCTGTCTTGGGAGACAAGGTGTTTACTCTGCCTAACTGCCAGGTTTGGGGCATGCAGAGAAGAGAGGGGGAAGTGCTTGATTCTTGGCAGTGAACTTGGGCTCAGCAGAGAGATGGTACAAACGTGCCCTCAAGGACTGACTCAGTGCCTACAGACAAGCCTTCCGCAGTGTGTGGGCCCCTGCTCCTATCCGGAGGTCCACTGATTTCAGAGGGTTCAAAGAATGATGGAAGGAGTTGTAGTGAAAAATCTTGAAGCACAATCTGTTTAATTTAACAAGGGAGTGACTTGGTCATAGGAGAAATATGGCTGGAAGAGACTGCCATAACTCACATAGTCCAACCCCCTGCCTGAGGCAGGATTATCCTTATCCAAACCATCCTATACAAACCCACTGTCTAAGCTCTTCGCAAAACTATCCAGTCAACCCTGACACAACCAAAAGACTAAATACCCTAACCTGCCAAAGATAAAGCAGGGGAGACCACAGCAGCCTCCTGTAAAGGTTGGTGATATATGCTCAAGAGATCCCAGCAAGAGGGCCACATCCACTGCTACAGAGGAAATCAAAACCCCCATAGTCTGTACCAATCTGACCATGGGGTAAAATTCCTTCCTGATCCTAAATATGGTGACTGGTCTGACCCTGAGTGGAGGGGCAAGACCTTCTAGCCAGGAACCTCCAGGTTTAAGTCCCAGTGGGAGCATTGGCACTCTCTAGTCAAAACCCCCAACGTTGGCTGTAGCCAACGCCCAATGCCTCTGAGGAAGGCTTAACATGCCCCCCCAACACATGTAGCAGCAGGGGGGGAAGGGGGTGTAGAATACCCCCCCAGCCCCATGTGGCAACCAGCAAAGCCCAGAAACATAGGGATCCCTATGCCTAGATCACCCCCAACCCGTGGCTGTCCAACTTCTTTAGCACCTGCAGTGATGAAGAGTCTGCAGCTTCCCTCGGCATCTATTCCACTGCCGCACTGTTCTAACAGTAAAGAAGTTTTTCTGATGTCCGCTCTAAACCTACTTTGCTGCAACTTCAAGTTATTGGTCTGCGTCCTCCTCTCTGCAGCAAGATAAAAAAGGTGGTTTCCCTCCACCTCATGGCAGTCTGTAGCCCAGGGGCGGGCAATTATTTCGGGCGGGGGGCCGCTTACCCAGTTTTGGCAAGCTGTCGAGGGCCGCATGGGTAGCCCCGCCCCTTGACAGGTGCCCTGTCCCTTGACAGCTGCCCCGCCCCCTACTCATCATCTTGGGACTAATGTCTCAATGTCCGGGGACCAATGTCTCAGGGCCAGCACTGGGGGGGACCAGAGCGGGGCACAGGCTGGCAGGGGTCTATGGAGCCGGGCTGGGCTGTACCAGCAGGGAGAGGGGGGAGCTGGCTCGGCTTCACAGAGCCCCTGCTGGCTGGGACCCTGTACTCCTGCCACCCTGCCCTGGGGCTCGCCGGCTGGCCCCGGGACACCAGTGTGGGCCCCATGCTCCCACTCACTCGCAGTACCTCCCAGCCGCACGGTACAGGTGGGGGGCAGTGTGCAGCCTTGGTCCCTTGCTCCTCCCCCAGCCCGTGGCTGGTGCTCCCTGCTGCAGCCACTCGCAGCCCACTCCGAGCTGTCTGGAGCAGGCACAGGCAGCCCCACGCTACAGTGCGGGGCGCCGGGCATGGGTGGGTGAGGGGGCCGCTTTTCCGCTGCGCTCAGCACCAGCTTGGCTTGTAAACCGCCCCCGCTACCAGCCTGGGCCCCACGCCCCACGCTCACCCACTGGGGCTGTGACGCTGCAGCAGCAGCTGCGGC
>NW_005842517.1:820783-838889 GCF_000455745.1 Alligator sinensis | reverse complement strand
CAGGATCCCCTCCTGCCCCTGCCCCCCAGCCCAGGCTCTGTAGCTGTCAGCAGCTACCCAGAACCTGGGCCAGCTGCAAACATCTGCTGCCTCTCCGCCCCAGCCCCACCTGTGCCTGCTCAGGACAGCCCCACACAGGCTGCAAGCAACTGCAACAGGGAGTGCTGGCCACAGGGCAGGGGAGGGGCTGCTTTTCTCTGCACTCAGCTTTTTCCCCGGGCTGTTTTTCCCCGGGCTCCTTCCCTGCCCGGGGTCCCCTCCACCCCTTACCTGAGCTTCCCGCGTCAGGGCAGCCATGTGGTTCCAGGCCAGAAGCCCCTCCTGGGGCTTCTGGCTGCAGGGGTGGGGCTGGGTGGGCCCTGCTGTTGCAGGAGCCCACTGGGCTTCCCCTGGGTCCTACTGCCCCTTGTTCCTGTCATTTTTGACAGGAACCAAGGACATATCAACATTAATGTTCTAAATTTTTTAGGGGCCCCACAGGCCAGATAGAATGGCCTCGCGGGCCGGATCCGGCCTACAGGCCATATTTTGTCCACCACCCCTGCTGTAGCTGGTTGTCACTCCTTTCATCAAGCAGTTTATTTTTCCTAAGGAAAACTTGTTCCCTCAGAAAACAACATAAGCCATAAAACAAGCAAATATACAAACAAATATATAAACCAAAACCTGTGGCCTTCCTTCAGACCCTGAGGGCAACCCCTGCTCTGTGCTTTCCCCTCAGCACCACAACCTTCCCTCAGTCTCTCTCACTACCCTCTCTAGGGATTTTAACTTCCTCTAGGGCCAGCTAATCACCCCTGTCAGTTGGCCAAGTACTCCTAGGCAGGCAGTACTCCTTAGCTTCTTGCAGCTATATGAGAAATGGGAAAAATCGCCACTGAGTAAGAACTACATGCAACTCTAATGGCTGAATTTAGCCATTCTTACTCGCATCCCTTCTCTCTGGGAATAGTTCCATTCATTAGCAGCCCCACTGGAATGAAGTGACAGATTGTTCCCCATAAATTCAGATGGGCAAAGCTGTACTTCCATTTAGAACTCTGTGCAAGCATAACCTAAATGGCCGTCCCTTAGGTGGGTGAATTTCTGCAGCTGCAAGTTTGCAACTTGTAAAGTTATTTGCATGATGTAAATGTCTAACTCGTTGAGAACTGCGGTATCAGTTTGTCACCTGCCTTAGAGTGTTCGGGAATGTACAATGGAGATCTGTAGCATATTACCTCAAAGCTGCTCTGAAGACAGCAAGCTACTGAATGCTATTATGCTGCTGAAAACCATGGATAATGTATTTCCCATCTGTGTTGCAAAATTCTGATGCAAAATACTTTAACACAAATATTGCACTAATTCAGCATACACATAGCACATTGTGTACATATATGGGAACCACCCTTCATCACGCTGGTAGTAATTTATCCCTCGAGTAATCCCAATTTTCTTAGGTTTTAGATTTCTGTAGGTTGTGTTATACCAAACAGTCTTTTAAGATGCAATTTTGAGGAAGTGGATGACGCAAGGAATTACTTTCCCCCACCCGTTGCTATTTATTTTTTTCTTTCAGGAAATGGAGCACACGTGAAAGTGCCAGATTAAGGGCTTTGGAGTCTGAAGTCTTCTCTTTATATACTCTGTGAATATAACACAGACAAACTTCTCCAAATTTGCCCCAACTTGGGAGGGACCATTAATAAGGATGAGAAAGCAAGGTAGTTGCTATGGCTGTTCCATCTTTGGCCTTTCTATTGAGACTCCCAGCAAAGGTGGAAGTTGGTGTCTCTTCTAATGGCTGTTTTTTGTGACATGCATCTAGTGGGAGCTGGGTTGAGGCCATCCAATCATTTCATATCTGATGAGTTACCTTGATTGGGTCTCCTATCCAGTATCTCCTTTACAATGATTGTAGCAGCATCCATCATGCTCTTTGTTTCGTTCTCTCATTCCCTCTTCCAGACCTTTCTTTGCAGAGTCCTCAGTGCAAGAAAAAACCTCACAAAACCTGCTCATTAAGGCTGTGATAGAATCCAAGATTACAAAACTGGAAGGCGCCATTGTGATCCTTTTAGTCTGCCCTGCTGCCATAGACCTTAGGGTGTAGACTGCCTTGAATTAATTCCTATTTGAACTGGTGCATAACTTTAGGAGAAAGATACCCAATCTTGATTTAAAACATGACCAGAACTGGAAAATCTGTCTCGGTCTTAGATAACGTGTCCCAAGGATTAATCACATGTACTGCTGTTTCAAGTCTGAATTTTTGTGGTTTCAACTTTTAGTCATAAATCTAGTTCAACTGATGTCAACTAGACTGAAGAGACTCCTATTAACAAATTTCTCCAATAATAAACTCCTATTAACAAACCCCCATGCAGGTATGTCGAGAGTAGTGATTCTCAACCAGGGTGCCATGACATCCTTTCAAGGGCGCCATGCAATGTTAGCCCTATTAGGTATGCAAACAGGAGTCACAAAATAAATCCAAAGATTTCAAATAGGCACCTGTAGTGTTAAAACCATTCTGACCTGCTGTGGTCTTTCTCAGTTCTTTGCAACAGAAAAATCGCTCTACTATTTTTCGGTAGTCCAAAAATAAACAAAAAGTAAGAGCTGACATTTTATGAGGAGTGCCTCAAGTCTTAACGAGGGATATCTCAAGCTGAATGAGGGATGCCTTGAGCCTAAAAAGGTTGTGAATCGGTGGTCTAGATTATGATCAAGTCATGCCAAAACCTTCTCTTTGTTAAGTTAAACAGACCCTGCTCTATGATTTTTCATCACAGCTCTTCTCTGAAATCTCTAAAATGAATGGGGCTTGAAATAGGAACCGGGGCCCACACATTCTCTAGGAGGCTTGTCTATAACTTGGCAGTGGCAGGTCTCAGGGAGCACGGGGATGAAGATGCCTCATCCACCTGATCCGATGACAAACTCCAGAGTTAGAAGTTCCCTCATAAGACTGTTCTGGACTCCTCTCCAGTGCTTGCTCTTGGGCCTTTTGTTCTCCACTAAGTCTGAGAGTGGGTACTGGAGTAGCCTGGAGTAGCCTCAGAGAAAAGCTTCTAGCCCTCGCAGTGTCCCTTCCATTGTCATCCAGAAGGGTGTATGCAACCGGGCAAGGGAAATGGGCATTCACAACTCTGTGTTGCAGGGTGACAGGCACAAGGAAATGTGATGGGGCAATGTGAGGCTATGTACTGCTGTAGGATACAGAGTGTATGGGCTATTCTTATTATAATTGCAAGGGAGCGTGATAGTTTATTAAAACCTCTGGATACAACTTCCTGGCTCTTCCTCCTTTCCCAGTATTCAGTCACCAGTGTCCTGTACAGTCAAACCCATTTGCACTGTCTTCCTTTTGGGCTTTCTCCCTCATGTTGTCCATCTCCTATTCCTGCTTCCCCCTCTGATTGGCTAGGTCAGGGGCGGGCAATTATTTTGGGTGGAGGGTCGCTTACTGAGTTTTGGCAAGCCATTGAGGGCCGCATGACGGGCAGCCAGGGGCAGAAAAATATAAATTTTCTAAATTTTTTAGGGGTCCCGTGGCCTGGATAGAATGGCTTGGCGGGCTGCATCCGGCCCACGGGCCACATTTTGCCCACCTCTGGGCTAGGTGTTCATCTGACCTGTGTCCCAAGTCACACTGCATTTCATGCACCACATCATCTCTGAGCATAATCTCTTCTTCCTGCTTGTTCAGTGCTCCCTCTATCAAAGGCCTGGATGACTCCCTTGGTCCAGGGGAGGTTTAAAGTTCTTCCAAGAAAATGAAAAAATAGACTGCCTGAAGTGAAGGACAGCATACCGACCAGATATACAAACTCCCAGGGAGATTCCAGTGCACAGACTTTGACTGAGCAGTGTGAAGTAGGGCAACTAGGAAATACGGGCCTAGGAACGCTGGGACAACACCGCAGTACAGGCAGTCCTCGGACTTACGACACAATTGGTTCCCAAAACCCACGTGTTAAGTTGAAATGCTGTAATTCGAAACTAATTTTCTCATAAGAAACAATGTTATAGATGGGGAATTGGTTCCTGAACCAAGGCCCAATATCCTATTTTCTCCAAAAATACCCCAGAATTTTGTACTCAATCAATTATAGATGAGTAATAGCGCTACATTAATTAATTTATATTGTAAATAGCAATCATATTGATTTAGAAGGACTTCTTTGAGGTGACTTTGCTGGACTTTTTGAAAGGCTCTTGGTTGGACTTTTTGAAGGGTTCTTGGCTGGAGTCTTCTCAGGAGTCTTGGCTGCAGGGTTTTCTGGAGTCTTGTCTGCTTTCTTAAAGGAAGTGTCCAAGGAAGTTTGGACAGATGTTCTCCAGGGAGATGAACGATGTTCGCTGGCATGGCGTCGCACTGAATTAAGCATTGTAAAGTTCAAACTGATGTCATAAAGTTGAAACAGGGTGTCAATTTATAAACGTTGCAAGTGCGAAACGTTGTAACTCGAAATGCTGTAAGTCGAGGACTGCCTGTACTATCTAAACCCCAAAGCTATCACTTGGGCTCTAACTGCATCTTCACTGCAGGGCGAAAGGCAGAGAGCGTGCCTTAAAGAAAAACCTGTGCTGTAATCTAGAGAGGCAAACGCATGCATGTTCAAACCACAAATAAACATGGCCGCGTGCATTTTGTGTAGGGACAAATATTGCTGCTTTATAAAATAAATGAAGACCTCTCAGAACATGTGAGACTCCAAATGAGAGAGACTCGAAATGCAGCTGCTTGCTTGAAATGCTAGAAACAGCAGTAACTGGAAGCCCCGTGCTGGAAGTGCCGGTGAAAGGCGTATTTGTGAGGTTTGCTAGGATTCCAGCGCTCATTAGGAGAAATTTGGAACCTTCTCTACCGGTTGGTATTACTTGTGCAGCAGACTTGGCAGCCCCTAAATTACAGAGAAAGCTGCTTTGTCTGCTGATCACTGTTGGCTCATCAGAGTTACTGCCAGACACAACAGTGTTTCTGAACATACATTCCACGCAGGAATGGTGAAACCTATGCCTGGTTACAAATAAGTACAAAAAGTATTATATCAGTTAATGGACTCTTTCAACAACTCTGATAATCTCCAAGTGTTTGTTATTTCCTCTTAGGAGAACAGTTCCCTGCATTCTGAAATAGAGCACTGCTTTTCTATGTTCCCCGAATCTTTCTTCTGCCTGCTCTGCCAAATCACTAAGGCTTTTCTAATCAGTTCGTGCTGTTCCAGTCTGGTAGTGTACGGTAGGAATTCAGGCTTGTGTATGACCTGCTGCCATATCTGTTTGTGTAAGTGGATGGGTTCCCATGCTGAGTGAGGGTGACCTGTGTCATCCACACAGCTACATATGTTCCAGAGGGATGCATCCAGGGTTACACTTCTTTGTGTGGAGCACAGATGTTTTCAATAAAAACATGAGCCTTCCCCCAGCCCCTCCAAAGTCAAATGCTCATTTTCTCTTTGCTGAGAAAATCTGAGAAAGAATTGCTGTTGCTTTGCTAAATGATACAACGCAATAAAGTGTTTGCAAGCATCAGGAGACTCCCCTTCACCTGCTGGATTAATTACTGCTGATCTTTGTGACTTTGCCAAGTGACCTTACTCAATCCAGAAGGAAACAATTTTAAAGTCTCCCTCAACTAAGGGTTTGGGCATAAATATGTTCTGCACAGGGACAGCAGCATGCATACATCTTAAAAATAACTGCCTTTGCCATTAACAGAACACATAGTTATTAACACATTACAATGGCAAAGATTAACTTCTGGGGCTGGGATTTTTAAAGTTGCCTAAAGCAAGCGGGCACTTGAAGCTCAATGAAACTCAAAGGAGTTTGGGCATATAACTCTGACCTTTTTAAGTTCCAGCCTAGGAGAATGTTTCACTACATCTCTTTAATGCATTAAATATGCTCACTGTTTACTGAGTGAAATTAATGCTGATTTCCGCATTTGCAAAGTGCTGCATGGGGATTTAATTCACAAAGCGCCAGTGAACCTGAGCATGGGGGAGAAAAGGCAGTTTTCACGTTGTGAGAGAAGGAGTTCTTAATTTAGGATTTATTACACTTTTTGGTGAAGTTTAATTATAAACCTATTAGGCGACTTTCATCCCAAGTGCAACTCCCATAAATTCCACAGCTGAGTTGCACTAGCAATGCCATCCTCTAAACAAGCTACCTGTGGTGCTAAAATGCTATTTCCCAGGTAACAAGAATTCAAACCTTTTTAAGTGTAATAATATTTCTCTTCAGATGATGTTTGTGAAACCAGATGGTTTTGCTTTGAAATACGGTTGAAGCTATGAGGTTAACTAGGAGGCTCCCAAGAAGTAGAAATTAAAAAAAAGACAAATGTGCAATCAATTTTTCTTTTCAAATTAAGCTATCCCCCATTCATTCATGTGTTAAGAACCAGCATTTCATCTCCTTAAGATTGTTTTCACATGATAAGCTAAAAAAAGTTAACTGCTTCTGAGTTGGAAAATTAAGGCAGATTCTTTATTTCTGGTTGGGGGAATCACTTAGCCTCAACAGGGTAATTAATGTACCAATGGAGACTCAGAAAGCTTCTTGACCTAATGAACAGGAAGGATACATCAGAGGAGCCTCTTCCCCGCTTCCCCCGCATGACTTTTTGTCTGACCTCTCTCTGTCTATACTTTTAATGGTCAGATTCAGCATCTGCATAGTCAAGCTCCATTCAAGAGAGATATTCACATGCTTGCATTTCTGCAATAAAATTTGGTTTAGTTCACTGGTGATGTGGGAGGGTGATATTGTTGCCAATTAGATGAACAGGAAAACTTTATCAAAAGTCAAGACAAACTCTAGAGGCCCCATTTCAAGCAGATTGTGTACATATTCCCTAGCCCCATCAATTTCCTGAGCAGATTTTTGTTTTTTATATGGTTCTACTAAAATAAACTCCATGGATATTACAACTGGTAATTCACACTCCTCTCTCGTCCATAAGAGCATTGCAATTCTCAAGTTAACAGCCCACTTTTTTTTTTTAAATATGGGGGCGTTTTTTAGTAACAGGCCTTCAGCCATGAAACCCACCCACCACACACTTGCCTGGGCGGGTGAGTTTCTAGGTGTGCTCATTTATTTCTCAAAGGTTTCTTGGCTGGCTTAAAGTAGTTCAATAGAGCATAGGGCGATATATGAGCTTTGGTGGGATGGGATGCTTTTTGGTTGTCTTTCCAACCCATAGTTGAGTGTGGTGTGTTTGCATTATAAAGCACTAGGAGTGCCAGATAGCTAAATGATGCTGCTCTTCTGTAAAGTGATTCAAGTCTCCCAAGGAGACCCAAACTCTTTGATGAGGCTGCAAGCAGGGATCTATCCATGTGGCTCAGTTTGCAGAGATCTCATATTTATTGAATTAACATATTTACTAAAAAGGAGAATTTCACTGAAGTTTTCAAAAATGCTCAAAGGATTTGGATTCAAATACACGGAGATATTACCAGAGGGACTGTGGAAATTTTGATCTAACTGCATCACTATGCAATGCCCCATGGTCTCTTGAGTCAAGAAACCTATCTGGAAAAACATAGGTATGGTCCTATCTTAGTCATGTAGCCTTTCCAGCTTGCTAAACATGGCTGCTTACATGATGAGGGAGCATGGGATTCTGAGTCTCCAAGGGGCAAACCTCCACTGGAAGGCAGATAGTACTCCACAGCCCTATTCCACTGGTTGAGTTGGATAGATACTTGTGGCCACGTCTACACAAGCGGCGGCCTTGCATAAGCAAATACTAAATGACTGTGCAGTAACTGGCACTACTGTGCAATACTGTCGCCGCATGGTTTTTTTCCCAACGCTACTGTGCAGTAACTATGCAGTATTGTTGCTGCATGGTTAGTGCCCAAATACGCTACTGAGTGGTACTGTCTCATGTAGATGCGCCCCGTGTTCAATAATTCAGGAGTACAGTGACAGTACCGCCCTGCACGTGTCCCAGAAAGACTCCTATTATTGAAGTAAACATTAAAGACAACCCAGGACTAGCTGCCTCCAACAGCCATTGAGATGTCATGCTTTTTTGTGTGTATTTGGGGAAGGATTATACTAAGAATATACCAGCCCCAATGTGCAAAGGGGAAGAATCAAATGCACCAAAAAAGCCAGTATAGAAGCCCAGCTGGTTTTTACCATGTCCTTTTAGGAAGTCAATAACCGTTAAGATGAAGGGGAATTTGCTATCAAACTGCTCTTGACCCAAAGTCCAGTTTGTAGCTAGTACAGCATTCACCACTTCAGAAATTGCTCCTTGTAAATTGAGCATGTTTTAGCTCAGAATTAAACCAGGGGAATTGTTGCCCCTTCTTAAGCATCACTTTCGCTAAAAGTACTATCAATTTTGGTTTGCTTATTTGAGCAGCTCTGTAAATCAGATATGCAATGCTGCCTCGTGTTGCTAACCTATGCCATACTGCAGCTTCAATTTTTACAGCAGCAAAGATGCAAAGCTTATTTTTTTACTTAAAAAAAAAAAGGCAATTCCAAACAAACAGGAACTTCAATTGCTCAACAGCTTCAAAGAATTATTTCTTCAAATCTGCATTTCCTGAGGTAATTGCATAGCACCTTTTGGATTAGAGGCTGAAAGGTCTTTGGGGCACAGACTGTCTTTTACTAAACATTTGTGCAGTGCCTGATGTGATGAAATCCGTGTTTGACTTCCAGGTGCTAACACAATATTACCATTAGCTACATATTCTTTATATAGCAAAAATTGCACTGTAACTTCCACTGTTTTTTAATATCTACTTTTCTTTGCTTGTGTTTTTCTATAAAACTCCAGTTCAAATGTCTGGAACAGACTGTGGGAGTTGGCTTGCCACCTATCTTAATACAGCCAGTCCTCATTTTCTGGGGGTTACACACAGTTCTTGCAAGGCTCTTTGGTGCTGTCAAAACCAGAATTCTGCTGGAGTAGGAAAAAACCCGTATGCACATCGTGAGGATGTAAGGGTATTTTTGGTCCTGTGGCATATAATCCTGAAGGTGGCAACCCACTGTGCTATTCTTCAAACTCCGCATCAGCTGCTCATATTGACAGCCTGGATCGGCAGCTGTGTTTTCTGTTTTGTGTCTGTGATGAGAAAAACAGGCCTGTCTGGCAGCTGAGCAGGTAATGAAGCAAGCCTTGTGTTGTGCGCCTGCGGTCTCTGAGCTACTGCATGCTTGGGCAGCAAGCTCCTAGCAGATCTAAAACAAGCCTATTCTATACAGGCCTTCGAGAGGAAGCTGACATTAAAAAGAAAAAGTTCAGCAACCAGCGACAGAGAACTTTGGAGGGGCTATCCCACTAGAGGGAAATAAAGGCTGTCGTCTCCTAGCAATGCCTATAAAGAGGTGAATTTGTTCAGAGTGCTAACAGTTTGCATTGACAGAGCATACTCCATCTAAACATCTCGGATTCTTAATAAATGCTGCAAGAAATGTCATCTTCTGTGGCCAAGACATGCTCATCGCAGCAGAGGAAGTGGACCTTGGGGAGCTGATGATATCTTCCTGATTCTCTCTCTGGCTCTCTTCCAACCTGGCCTCAGCACAGGTTAGAGCAAGGGTGATTCCAGGCTTCACAACAACCAGCTGGCACGTTTTACAAGATGTCAAAATGGGTCTAAACTTTGTCTTTAAAAAAGCATTTCTGAAAAGCATTTTGGCCAACTTGATTTTCAACATGGCCTGTTTTCCTAGTTTGGGCATATCCTAGGACACAGCTAGAATTAAATCTCAAGCATTTCTGGCTTTCAGCTCTCTGCCAAGTGAGGCCAAGTCTAGATGGTGGTAACCTTCCTCTCAGCTATCAGTTATAGCCTGTTTTATGGAGGTTACTAGCAATTTGTTTCCTATTGCAGACTACAGCAGAAGCTTAGGTGTTGCAAACTCCAAATAAAATTCAAATGGCAGTTTTACTGAAATCTGGGTTCCACTGAAATCTGCTAACAAAATAGTTTACCAGTAGAGAGAGGTTAAAGAGATGAGAAATTTCAGAGATGTTCAGAATGCTTAGGTTTAATTTCAAATGACCTAGACCTCAAGATCTTCAGGGCAGGGACTCTTTACTATTTGCGCCTGTGCAGTGCCTAGCACAGTGCTATTACCTAGATCCTGGGCACTACTGTAATGAACATTATTAATGAACAATAACACCATACTATTTTCAAGTAGGTCCTATTTGTCATACCCTGTAAGACAAAACTGATATAACAATAGCGTTTTGTTGTGGGCACCAAACACACAGCTTCTGATAGCATAAGCTTGTTAGGACTATCATTTTAGTACCTCTTTGTACAGCACCTAACACAGAGGAGCCTCCAAGCCCTGATTAAGGCCTGAGCACAGCCACAATATAAGTAATAGTGATCATCTCCTGATAGATTTATCACTGGGAGGCTAAGAGGGTTTGTAAACAGGTTCTCTTTATAGCTTCTAGATCTGACAGACTATTATCATGTCACATAATGTGCACACACCAGCTATAAATCAAAAGGACAACCTGTGAGGAATGGTTCTGTTTGGAATGTTATCTCCAAGTTCAATAAGATGGATGACACAAGTTTTTTCCAGCACAGATAAATTATGGTTCCTGCAGGTCTGACCTCTCCCAAGTGAGCACTAAAATGGCTGGTGCATCACACCAGAGTACATACGGGTAGCTGTATCTCTAACCATGGTCCAAAAAGCACTACTAATTGCATTCTGTAACCATATGTTTTTCATTGCTACCAAGTGGAAAGGTTTGTGGTCAGCATCGCAAAAGATGGGACCAAAGTTTTTTTAAATGTACTTCCTTAAATGATGAATCAGTGCCATAGGTGTAAACTTTAAATAGAGACAGAACATAACAAGAACATTGGCTGTGCGGCTGCTTCACCCACTCTGGGTTTGAGAGCTCTGCTTTTATCTGGGCTCTTCTGCTGAGGCTCTTTTCTTTCTTTCATTACCTTTAAGTGAAGAGTAGCACTTAAAAAAATGAAAGGACCATACCACTATGTATAGTGTAGAAGGGGCTACTGTAACCTGATGGTGCTTGGAATAAAATGAATTTATGTAACACATCTGGTATCTTGCTTTTTAAATTTATTACCTACAACGCTACAAATAACAGACCTCATAGGTTAATTTTATAGTTAGGGAGAAATAGCATTGTTATAATCAATTTTAAGGTAACTTATCTGCAAAATGGAAAAGTTAACATATTCATAGGATCTGTAAGACAGGCAGAGAGAAATCAATGGACAGCTAATCAATCTTCTGTGCCACTTTGTTCCTGGTCTAAGCAAAAAGGAACATTGACGTCTTTATGTGGAAAGGACTTATTGGATTGTAAACAGGCAGTCCTCATCCTCATTAGACAAGACACTAAATGAAATATTTTAACTTCGAGCACCCTACATTAATGCCCAGCAAAGTAAGACCAGGTTCTTTGGGAAGATGTGATATCTGTTATTAGACCAGCTGAGTATATATCACATCTACCCAAAGAACCTGGCCTGCCTATGTCCTTTGACCAACATGGCAACAACCAAAAACCCAGCACCAAAGTAACAGGATTGAGTTACTTGCCTTCTGTTTCCTTACCATAAATTATCAACTTTAGTTAATGGGACAAATGGAGAATTTTCAACTAGATCTGCTTAGAGCTGCAGGATAAGTTTTATATATAGATCACATTTGCCTGCTCAAGCAAGATAGAAAGAATGAAATTACTGTAAATGGGTGCAATTGAGGTCCTTTAAATAGTGCATCTGACACTCCCACTTTGCACATGCCCACTTATGGCTAGAAAATGATATTTAGAAATTTGCTTTTAGGAATTGGCTTGTATGTAGAGTAGATATGCATTAGAGCAATGGCCCAGGGGAATGGCAAGGGTTAATTGGTTTCTAAAAGCCTGTTTGTGACAAAGTTTCACAGGCTTCAAGGCAGACACCTGTTCTGAGGCCAACAGAAAAACAGCCTGGGAAATTTGCACACTGTTCCCTGAAAATCCTAAAAGATAGGCTTGCCGCATTGGCACTGGGTCACTGCTCAGGTGCAAAAACCCTGAGATTTCTGGGTTTGGTGGACAGACCAAATTAGGAGGCCAGGTAAACCCAAATTAAGACACCAGTAAATGGCCAAATTAAGATATATGCATATGATGGGTATGGGAAACAAAGAAATATGCTGACAGAACAGAACATGGACAGTATGATGACCACAGGGAGACCAATCAATGATGCCTGGAAATACAGAGTCATCAGAGGAGAAAGACTACAAAAAGATGGATTTCAGAGCAGCAACAGGCCCTGAGGAGGAACCCTTAAGGCCTCCATGCACAGAGGGCACACCACCAGCCCATCTCACCCACCCCACTGTGGGGGTGGGCCTCCACCCGTGACCTCCAAGGCTGCTGACATCTGACATTCAAGAAAGCACCACAGCCAGATGTACCTTCGCTCTGTGAACCCTGGAACTGGTAGATAAATAGAATTGAGGGCGTTATTTTGTTTGCCTTGCCTGCATTACTCTTATCTGCTATCACTGTGTAACAATAAAAATTGCCTATTATTGAATGGAAGAAGCTGTGGTTGATCTGAGGGTTTAGGTCTTCCTAGAACAAAGTATCTGGGTCACAGATCCAGTGCCAACACCCACAGGTTTTCTAGCATTCACCTCAGGTAACAACAGCAATTCAACAAGTGATACCCAATTTTAAAACAATTTTGCAGGGTCTGGGATACGGTGAATGTTAATATATATTTGCCAGTGCACTCCTCTCATACATGTTTGTTACAGCCTTGTCTCCAGTATACTTACACATGCAACATTTGGTCTGATTTCAGTTGTATACTTTTTGAGCTGGAGTTCAAGGTAGACTTTCTTGTACATCCTGTAATGCTCTAATATATCTCAGTGAGATAGGATGTATCCTCTAAACCCTCAGTATGCAGCCGAACAATATTTAAGGTCCCTAAACTGTTATTCTACAGTTGAATACGACCATGCAGTTTTCCATTTGGCATTTGTTTTTATTGCTACTTGTGTTAAATGACCCGAAACTGTGTATTTATTGAGGGTGTATTTCTGTCTCATAGCTTTGGTGAGATGGGTATAAGCAACATTTTGGCTGATGGTCTCCAACGATACTATAAAACCAGAAGTAGAAACCACTAATCCCTCTCCAGCAGGACTACTTCTAACAATCCAAATCTCCAAGCAGTTTCCCACAGAAATAAGTTTTGCGATGTTGTAAAGTGGAGAACCAAACCTTAGCTTTTTATAACACTTGTTTCCAGTCCTGGAAAAACCCAGAGATATAGGACTTTAAAGTTGAGTCTGCTGGGTGGAGAAAAGCCACTTTAAGGCATTTTTAGAGGATTTGTAAATGTGTAAGTTTAATTTTCTTCTCTTTGAATCTTACAGTGGAACTTCTGGTAACAAAGGAAGTCAGAATTCATTTGTGTGCGTGCATTAAATGTATATTTGTGCTGAAGTACGCAAAATATTTTGTCTATTTTCTTATACATGTAAGAGTATACATCCACACACACACACAGATTCTTTCATACTGTTAGACTGAACTGAGGGTAGCACCTAAGCTAGACAGTTGTGATCCCCTTGTTCTACGCTGTACTTAAATACATCTTTGAGTCTCTTGACAGCAGTTTTTATTGATCACAGTGACACCTATTGGTAAGAAATGATGAAGACGACTCCTGCAGTAATTGCAGATAATTCTGTGGGAACATTTTGAACTGTTGATTCACCTTTTTGCCCTAAGCAAAAGAAAAAGAAATAATTGTAGGAAGCTTCAACCAAACTGCTCTTCCAGGGCTGGCAACTGAAAAGGAACAATTTTTTTGGAATAATATACATTTTTTTTTACCCCAAAGGCTACTTAAAAGAGAGCTTACATTTCCACTTAAGCATTGATGCCCTTTAGACCTTCATGGAGCCATAATTAGGCCCCAGGTCATTACATCTATGCCAATTAACTGGCAGGGCCAGAGCTTTCATAAACCATTCAGAAGGTCATGTAGTGACCTTTTTCCACAGTGCTCATCACTAGCTGGACTTTACATTCAGTGAGCCAGATCCTTAGCTGTTATAAATCAGCCCAGCTCCAATGTCTTCATAGGGCTATGCTGATTTACACCAGCTGAGGATTTGGCTCCATATCTCTGGGCTCTCTCAACCTCTAGCATCACCTCTCCATTGTACATAAATCAAATGTTGCATGGTCTTACCATCTCACCATTTTAATACCTACTGACTTCCCACAAGGATCTTGCGGTAGGTCATAATGCCCAGAACTGGTATGTCACTGTAAGTAACAGTGGGTGGTTGCAGTAGTAGCCATTAAAAGCATTTCATTATTTACCAGTTATTATGAACACTTGTCACTCAAGTCCATGACAATGGGATACTACAGTGGGGTCAGGAACTTAAACTGGATCTCTTTGAACCTTGTGAACTTTGTGCCAGTGATAACATAGTCCAAAAGCATCCAGCACTAGTGCCAGGATGGTCTGGAGAACTACAACAAAGCCAAACGGACCAAAGTTTGCTTCTGTTCTCCGCATGTGGCCTTGATGCAGGGAGTACTGATGAAAGGAATGACATCCATTGACACCAGATACAATTCAGAGTGCAGGACCATCAATGCCAATGTCATATAAACAATTC
This sequence comes from Alligator sinensis, assembly GCF_000455745.1. Classification (NCBI taxonomy): domain Eukaryota; kingdom Metazoa; phylum Chordata; order Crocodylia; family Alligatoridae; genus Alligator; species Alligator sinensis. The sequence continues at coordinate 824,207 of NW_005842517.1, read as the reverse complement.
CAAGGTTAATGAAAACAGTCTCTGTGTTGTTAATGCCAGAGAACAGCAGTATGTGTAATGAGTCCAGTTAGGTTTACTTAGGTTTGCTCAGTTGTAGCCCTGACTACATTTTATTTCTTATAGTCCATACTGTACTACCCTACTTAAGACCTAGGCTCCTAATGAAGCAGTGTGCCCCAGAGGAGACAGTGAGCATTTGTTCTTCTTACTGGACTCACTGGGAGTTGAAGCATTTAGCAGCAGGTAGTGCTTTGTACATCTCAAAATCAAACCCTTAAAATAAGTAACAGCCATCACAATATATGTTTAAAAGGCAAATTGCAGTGTAGTACAGTGAGTTTCAACCTGTTTTTATTTGCAGACCCCTAAGCATTTTTGAATGGAAGTGTGGACCCCTTTGGAAATTTCAAGAGGAGGTGCAGGCCCCTTTAAATTGTAAGTGTGGGTATTCACATACTTTTGATGGATCATAGTTATCTTTTGCAGACCCTTTAGACATAGTTTGTGAACCCCTAGGGGACCAGGGATCACAGGTTGAAAACCACTGGCATAGTACAATCCTCTTCCTAAGATAAGTAACTGCTTTGGAGAATGTGATCTACTATTTGGAGCAGCAAAGCAGGAACCTGATTCCAGGAGTTCTGTTTCCTTTTGTACCACTGATTTGCTGTGTGACTTTGGGCATGCTGCTTTATCTCTGCCTCAGATTGCTTACGTAAAAATAATACTTGGCAGCCAACTACTGCAGAGATAAGGGCCTCAGTCATGCCATGCAAGTATTAAAAATAAACTGCAAAGCAGAGCATCTTAAAAGTATTTAAAGGTAATAAAAAGAAACTTGAATGATCAGGAAGTCATCAACCTGGAAACATCTATGGATGGGACACAGAACTGTTCCAATAGGGTAATGCAGCAGAATTTGAAAGTTGTGATTAGGTAATTTCTGTTATTTTAATTAAGTAGATTGGGGGTTCTTGCTATCAGACATCATTACTGTACATTCGCTGAGACAGCAGCACCATTCACAGTTATGTATGTATGGGTATTCTAAAAATTATTATATGTAGTAACAGCACTATTTACATGCAATATCTAATGTATTATGGAAGTTAGACATTAATTGATCTAGTCTGATATAAACTTGGATGATACAGTCCTCACACTTTAGTGGAGACAATTAAGTCTCTTGCTCATGGTGGCCACCTGCCAAAGTGACTTTTGTAACTGTGAAGAGTGTACATGCTCCTAGAAGGCTTGATTCAATGCCCATGATAGACTATGGGATGTTTTTTAAACTGATTAAGTGGTTTTTGCTCAAGTTCATAAAGTCTTTTTTGCCACGTCCCACTCAGACTACTGTGACTAACTCTGCCCAGAGTGGCATGTGACCTTTTTGTCAAGGCTGTAACCAGGACGGCAAATGGGTGGCTGTTTTGTCAGGTACAGAAGCAGCCTGGAGCATACAGCAGGTTTCACAAAGTCCATTGACACCCAGTTCATCAGGGGGCCAATTTTAGAATACTGAACATTTGCTCCTTTCCCTTTAGTGAAATGAGACCCAACTATGTGCCCCATGACCCTCTGAGAGAAATGCATTCTCCATGAACAACATAGCTGGAGAGAAACAGGACTAAACTTTCAGGAACATGAAGCTGGAGTCCCAGCTGTGGAGCTCCTTGGCAGAGAGGCTGAGGCTGTGCCCAAGCTTGTCTCTACATTCAGAATAAAATGTAAAGCAACCCCTTCTTCTGAGGCCTTTCCTCAGCAATGACTCACTTAAACTTCCACTTCAATATAAAATGTAATGTATTACTCTCCTCTCTCCATCACACACTCTCCCTGGAGTGGGGCAAAGGGGAGAGGATAACACTTGATGGGACTATAATATTTTCTTCATAAATCTTGAATGATGCTTAGAAACCAAGATGATCACGTCTCCTAGATACAGCATCAGTTGGGGGAGATTAGACAGGGCTGCTTCTGCTTTGAGAAGGCTCTTCTGTGAAGAAGGGAGAGTTGAATATAAGCCTGATACATAGGCCCATTACAATATGTTGCAGTCTGCACAGAACGAGGTCGCAAGAGATTTCTAAGCCACATTGCTCTTATTTGCACTGAAAAAGATTTTACAGCACATGGATGGTGTAAAGCAGTTTTGCAGAGGGTGTTCGCCATCTCACCCTTGCCAGAGCAGTGACAGGGCCTGAGTGAACATGAGAACCAGGGCTCAAATCTGATTCTCCTTCTCACTCAGGACTTGTCTTTGTAAAGTGTGGCCCAGTATTCAAGTCTTGTCTACAGGTTAACTTTAACGCAATTGCACTGATACTTTTTAACATGACCTGGCTTGCCCATCAGGTACGATAGCCTATCATTCAAGTTAGCACAGCTGCTCACATGTTCTATAGCCTAGATACAGGCTGGTGCCGCTTGACATCTGCTAGTCCTCCAAGAGCTTCCCACAATTCTTGCATTGCACCCAGCAGGTACAGACAAGTTCTCTCCTAATTTACTGGGAAAGAATTCAAAGAGCAGCTCAATTTATGATAGCCTAAAGAACTCTGAGGTACATACCCAGAAGACCTTTTGCCAAATAAAAGTGAGTACAGTAGCAGCATGGACATAGTAATTCAAGTATAATTCCACAACAATGACTCTCTCACCCAAACTAAACTAACTTGAGAAGAGTAATTTGTAGATTGCTAAACTGAGTTATCTGTTCAGGCAAGACAAATGCTAAGGCCTTTTTATGTTGCTTGGAAGCATAAATTTCATTTAAATCTACTTTAAGCCCTATTTGCAATGCCAGTGCAATGTAAAAGACCCTTGTATATGCGAATCAGTCCTTTAGCACTGTACCAACAGCAGTTGATGCACTGTGCCATAGCAGTTATTTCACAAAGTAGGAGTCTGAGAAAGCTTCAAATGTCTGAGTGATTTACAGGCTCAGGCAGACTGAGAAAAGGCAATGCCCCCAGCACCCTCTGCAGTACTCTCATCAAGTTCCTGAAGGGCAAAGGAAGGACCAAGCAAACCTTTCCTGCTTGGCTAATCAACAGCTAACGTTTCACATTTTAGTGATTTGGTAGTGCCACTATAGAGACATTGAAAGCAGTTTAGTAGCTGATCTTTCTGAGTGCTCTATCATCAACAAGCTTGCTCAGAGTGTCTGGAAAACTGCTGTGCCTCATTAAGACCCAGGACAGAGCAGCAATCCAAATATGAGCTTGTTTCAGGAGATCCCTCTAATGCTATCATGAGATATTAAAATATCATGGGGCTTATTATATCTTAGGTACATCCCTGGGGCTCAGACAATCGCTCCAACTCCCTTTCCCTCCCCCAAAATGATATTACTTACTCTGAAGTGAGCTTGGCCTCTGCTGCCTTTTTGGAAAGCCATATTTATAGATTTTTTTCCAAG
>NW_005842517.1:819387-820773 GCF_000455745.1 Alligator sinensis | reverse complement strand
ACTTTTACAAAAGAGAGTGTTTGTTTGCAGGCTGAGGGTAAGAATGAATGGGCAGCTCAAGGTGACATGCTGTGGTCATCAAATCAGGCCAGTGTCCATCTGCTGTGAGTTCAACAGTGGCGTAGGGAGCTCACTGACCATTTGGGGTTGGGGAGAGCTGGGCACTGGTGAGGGGAAGAGAAATCTCACCTGCCTGGGCGGCAGCTGCCCTTGCTCAGTGTCAGCTCTCCCATGCCTGGGCTCCTTCAGAGTGGAATCTGGTGCCACATTTGCACCCCAATCCCCATACATACATAGTGGGAGCAGGGCTATGGGAGCAAAGGTTCCCCAGGGGGCAAGGGAGCACCGTTCTGTTTACCCCACACAACCTCGGCCCCCAGAGACACTGTTTGATGTGGCGCTGTGCTGCCCTGATCCAATGGCTGGGCAGGGACAGTGCAGAGCTTCCCCTGCTGCCGCAAAGACTTCTGGCAGGGGGGATCCTACTGCCCCCTCGTAGTCAGCACCTGGGGCAGGCCCCAATTACGCTTCTGGAGGTCACAACAACTTTCTGAGAATGTGTGTAAGGCATGATAGTTACACTCTGCCCAAATGCTGCAGGGATTCCTTCTGGGACCAAAGCTTCTCATTTAAGACACGTGATTTCAAAGCTCACTTCACATGCTCAGACTTGACTTTAGAAGTATTATCAAAGAAAATAGTACTACTTAAAAGGAAGAGAAAAGACTCTAGTAGGCAACAGTATGAGGGTGATGCCATCGAACTGAAGGCTGCACATACATTCACTGGGGGACAAAAATGCAAGTAGCTGGGACTTTCATCAATAGCAGCCTCCTCAAAGGAGTCACTATGCACCAGGAAACAAACCTGAGAGCAGAGTGTGGAATTCTACGGGCTGATGTAAGTTCAACATAAATCGATACAACTCCAGGGAAATGTTATCAGTGGCTTATGTTTATAATAAGAAACAAAAGCAGAAAACAAACTTTTTATGACAATTAATTCAATCTACATAAACCAAAGTTTTGCACCTAATAATGTTGTAGCTCCTGTAAAAAGCAGGTCTGAAGGAAATGGTAGAAACGAGAAAAAAAAAATCACCGATTCGTTTTAAAAAAACAGAGCAAACCTCAAAAGATATTTCTTCAAACGGTTATAAAATATCAAATGTTACAAATGGGTGGGTCCTCCACGATCCACTGGCTGGAAAATTGGCTCCGTGGTCGGACCCAGAGGGTAGTAATTGATGGAAGTCACTCATCATGGTGTCCTGTGACCAGTGGGGTCCCCCAAGGCTCTGTCCTTGGACCCAAACTGTTCAACATCATTAATGATGTGGACACTGGAGTCAGAAGCAGACTGGCCAAGTTCGCCGATGACACCAAA
>NW_005842517.1:806076-819197 GCF_000455745.1 Alligator sinensis | reverse complement strand
AGATGCTTCTCAAGCAAATCCCGGGACGTCATTCTCCCCTTGTACTCAGCCTTGGTGAGGCCGCAGCTGGAGTACTGCATCCAGTTTTGGGCTCCACAATTCAAAAAGGATGTGGAGAAGCTTGAGAGAGTCCAGAGAAGAGCCACATGCATGATCAGAGGTCAGGGAAGCAGACCCTACGATGACAGGCTGAGAGCCACGGGGCTCTTTAGCCTGGAAAAGCGCAGGCTCAGGGGTGATCTGATGGCCACCTATAAGTTTATCAGGGGTGACCACCAGTATCTGGGGGAACGTTTGTTCACCAGAGCGTCCCAAGGGATGACGAGGTCGAATGGTCATAAACTTCTACAAGACCATTTCAGGCTGGACATAAGGAAGAATTTCTTTACTGTCCGAGCCCCCAAGGTCTGGAACAGCCTGCCACCGGAGGTGGTTCAAGCGCCTACATTGAACACCTTCAAGAGCAAACTGGATGCTTATCTTGCTGGGATCCTATGACCCCAGCTGACTTCCTGCCCTTTGGGCAGGGGGCTGGACTCGATGATCTTCCGAGGTCCCTTCCAGCCCTAATGTCTATGAAATCTATGAAATGATACTCAGACCAAAAGAGAGAATTTTTGTAGATTTTTTAAATTCAATAAAATGGAAGTCCTGCTACAACCTTAACTGTACTGCTGTGCTACAGTTTAAGAGTAATTAGAGGTACAAGCAGAGTTATTGGGTCAAGGAGTTATAGATATAGCTCTCCCACTCCCAGAAGCAACTGATTTAAATATTCAAACTACTCTAAAACTTAAATGTTTTGGGGAGATTGTCTTAAAAACTGCTTTTCCCACATCATGTTGGAGAAACATTGAGCTTGTCTAGATTACAGGGTGGCTGCTGCTGCTGCTATAGTGTTGTTGGCAGAGGTATATTGGTAGAGCCCCCTGGTGAAAAGACAGTGTATGCTGGGAGATGAGTTTTTTCTCCTGGCTGTAATGAAGCCAGAGCAGAGTCCTGGACCCAGCTAGTCACAATCAGAGGTTCCCTGAGGCTGTGGGGAAACAGGTGTCACCTGCAGCAAGCCCAGATCAGTGCCCTGGGTCCAGCTGGAAACTGCTAGTCCTACTTGTTCTTAACCTTCCTTGCTTCACTTCTAAGATCTCTGGCCCTGACTCTTGGCTCTGACTCCAAGTATACTCTAACGCTGATTCTGGAATTTGATATACCCTGACTACAGCTCTGACTATGGAGTAACCTGACTTGACTCTGGCTTCTTATTCTGGTTCTTATTCCTGGCTCACCCTGACCTTGATACTGGCTTCTGATTCATCCCAACTTTGGCTTTTGATTCCCAGCTTCCTGGGAACCTTGCCTGTGGACTTTGCGACATACTAGGTGACCTTCTCTGACTGCCCAAGTCCTGATTCCTAACACTGACTTAGCTGTGCCACCTCTCCAAATGATAGAAATGATGTTGGCAGAAACTCTCTTATGTTCGCACAGCTGCATCCAGGGGTTTTTGCTGGCCTGGCACAAAACTCCATAGCAAAGAGGGGGAAGGAGAACGTCCATTTAAATAAGTGGGTTGTTTCACACCTCAAAGCTATTGTGTTACCTATATTCACCCCACAGAGGTGTTACTTCTTTGAGAACCCTGGAGATGAATGAACCTTTGTAGCTGTCCTTGCTGAGCCCCTTTATCTACACAAGCCAATACAATGGAGTGTGGGGCTCCTCTCTACCCTCCCTTGTTCCTGCCCCAGCTCATCTGTTACCAGTTTTCTTCTTTCCAATGTGCTCTCCAACCTTAGAGGGCAAGGATGTGCTAGGAATGGAGCAGAACTGGTAACAGAGCAGCTGTATTCCTACAATGTCTCTTTACGCCCATCCACAGCTGATGCCAGGTCATGGCCTCTCACTATCTCTACTACTAGAGGATTTGACAGCCCAAACACCTGGTTATACAGGATTAAGAGTGACCACCAGTGTCATGTGCCCTTCTAGAATATCAGATGTACCTAAAAATAATACCTGTGAAACTCTGGAAATAGAGCTTCATTATACTGAACTTATGGAACATTGTCACAATTGTCAAAGCATTGTCATGATGTCAAAAATGCGTGAGACAGTCACTTTAGAAAGGAAAGAACTCGGCACATGATTGGCATGCTACTTGGAAAGCTTAAAGCATTAGTAACAAGATACAGTTTGTCTTCCATACATTCTAATTCATTTACATAGGCAACATGTTCATAAGATGTAGGACACGAAGGGAACATTAGATTGTCTAGTCCAGGGGCATCAAACTCACCCCAGGCTCTAAATAGGATCTGGACTGCAGGGACTCCTCTCGAGCTGGATTCACAAGGCCAGCAATACCTGCAGCAGAGCCACATTTGAGCAGCAGCTCAGGTCGGTGAGCAGCATCCATGTCCAACAGGATCCAGGGACCCCAACTTCTGGTAGCCCATCAGACTACCAGCAGGCCAGACAGAATAGTTTTGCAGCCCAGGCATTTGACACCCTGCTCTGGTCTAGTTTCTCCTCATATGTATCACAGACCATTTGATTTCACTCCGTTTCTTCTCTACTGAGCCCAATATTTCATACCTGAGTAAAGCATAACTTATGTTGGTCTAGAGCATATTTGCTAGACAGGAATCCAGGCCAGATCTGAAGACATGAATTCATCACTTTGCTTTACCATGTGCCTTATTTCTAATTTGAATATGTCTGATTTTAGTTTTCAGCTGCTTGCTCTTGTTATTCATTCCTTTGCTAGATTGATGAGCTCTTTAGCATACAGTGTTTTCTCCCCATGGCAGTACTCATATACTGAATCAAGATGCCTCAATTTTCCTTTTGATATGCTAAACCAATGGAGCTTTAAAACCCTCTCGCCATAAGGTTCTCAAGTTATGTTTATGATTCTCTTGTACATTCTCCCCTGCTTTTTAATAATATGGACATCTGAACAGCATGCAGTGTTCCTGCATCAGTCTCACGAATGCTAGATGCAGAGGTGTGATTCTTTCTCTACTATACTACTCCTATTTATGCAGTTAAGAATTGCTTCAGCCCTTTTTGTTCCAGAATTGGATTGGGGGGGGAGGTATCAAACTGAGGTTTTTTTTACCACTGTTCCCAAAATTATTTTCACTTGTTGCTTTCCAGTCCCCATTCAATAGGCATGGTCTGCATTTCTTGTTCCTGGGTGCATAATTTTGCTGTACTGAAGCACATTTTGCCTGAATGGGCTAACTTTACTAACTGTGTACTCAGCTTGCTCTGTATGACTGCCTTGTCCTATTCATTATTCCCCCATCCTTGAGACTGCCAGAAAATTAATCACCAGTGGTTTTATATTTACTTCCAGTTCACAAATGATAGATTGAATAGCATTAAGCCTGTTTCTGATCCCCACTAGGAATGCTCCTGCATGGTGATACTTTCCCACATGAAGCTACTTTTGAGATTTTAAAGTCCTTCAAAAAATCTCCAGATGTTTCCATGATGATCATTTGTCATCATCAAAATCTTTAGGAAAGAAACTTGCATTTCCATTTTATGCAACCTTGAATCCAGCTTTATGAAGCACAAGATCTGATTTTCTGCAAATTAACAGTATTCTCTGATCAGTCCTACTGCTTTGATCAATCAATTCTGAAAGTTTTTAGCTGGTCATAGTCATGAGTCTCAAGGAGAAGGCCAAACTCAAATCCACTGCAGGCTAAGAAACTGCATCGTGAAGAAAAAAATGCTGATCTCTTAGGCATACTTCTGTTGCAAAACCTAACAAAATATTGATTCAGCTTCCAAAAATGTAAAGAGGCTAAAACCCACACGCCTTGCAAATCTTCAAACCCACATAAGTCTAGTGGCAGCTGCCGCCCACATGACCTCTGCTTGGTCTCTGTTAAAGTCGTCATTTTGAAACCTTCCTTGACGTTGATCTATAAAACCAGTAAAAACAAGGTATAGGCAACCATTTTGACATTTTAAAATAAAAGCACCTAAATTATCAAGAGAATGTGATATGTGCTTTTAGGAATCTTCTTCGAGGGCTCCAGTTTGTATTTCACTGGATTTTACACCCATGTTCTTTATTTCAAAGGATTTTTACGTGGGGCAAAATCACAGCTAGGCTGATAGCAGCAGATGTTTTATTCATATTACAGAGAAGGATTTTAAACTTATTTTTACATTAAAGCTTTTTTGTCCCTTCCTTTCTTTTTGCTTCATTTTCCACTACCTTTCCTATGTGGAAACCAAACTCAATACTATTTAACTTCATGTGCAGTTATCAACATCATGATGTTCAAGAATGATGGAACTGTGTCAAGATAGTTTATCTTCCCAGAGATATAAAGTACAGATATGTTTTTAAATTTAAGGGCCTGAATTCCAGCAGGGGATCAACCAGGCCTGTAAAGACACTAAAGGAGTTCAGTTTTCAGATATTATTACTTGCAGTTGCAGTTGTTGTGGGCAGAAAGCTGCCAGATATATATTGAATTTCAGGATATTTGCTTTGGTAACTTCTTTTTCAGTTGCCCTACTCCTCCTGTGCACTGTGTTTTGCCAGACTCCTAAGGTTCAAATTCTGTGAGGAAACATATCTAGGACTAGATATTTGGAAGAAGCACAGGGTACGCAGGTTGATACAAGGTAGACTTTGTTCTTTAGGTCACTAATTCTAACTGAGGCCTGGTCACTAATGAACACAGGCTTCATGATTAAGGGCCAAGGGCATTACCTACTAACATGAGAGGCAGTATGTGGAAGGACCAGTTCTCAGTAAACCCTAAAATCACTTTCATCATTCTGTCAAACTCAATGGAAAGACCATTGAATAGGCCTGGCCTGAACTTCCTTTTCAGGCTTTTCATCTGAGACTTTAATCAAATGGTGGGGTTGTGTGAAGATACTCACTCTAATGTCAGCATTACTATGCCATACTGTGATTACTGATTCTATGGATAAAGACTTCAGTCTTCAGGGCTGCCTATCTGGCACCCTTTATGCATGCTAAAATCAAGGATTAATTACTATTACAAAAAATATGAACCAGACAGTGGTTTCTCTATGACAGTGGGACCAACCGTTTTTGGCAGGCATGCCATAAATTGCCCCATACTGTCCCCAGGTGTCATTCCAACCCCCTTCCTCTGCCCAATCTACTGCTCTGCTTTCTGTTCCCAGGCCTGTGCTCCCTTCCTCATCTGCTGCTTTGCTTTCTTCTTCCTTCCTGGTGTTCTCTCCCCAATTTGCTGCTTTGCTTGCTGCTTCCTGCCCTATCTGCCAGTGTGCTACCTGTCCCCTCCCTGATCTGCTGCATGCCATAAACAGAGGCTGCCCGTGCCACTTGTGGCACCTGTGTCGCAGGATGGCCACCACTACTCTGACAGTACTTAATTTGTACAAGTGTTAATACTTGGCTATCCCACACAGCAAGAATATTTTCTTTTTTCTTCATGTAAGTAGCAAACATCCTTGGAAAGCCACATTTATGTGACTATGCCCTACCTCTGTTATATTTTCTACGTTCTCAGTAACTCATTATTATATGAAGGATAAAAGAAGGCAACACTTTATGTTTACATCACAAACAGATGTAAGTAAAGAAGCAGCCATTGGGACAGGTTTCCAAAGTGGTCTTCACAAACTAATACTGCTGACCGGCAGGCTTCATGGGAAAATTGGGACAAACCTCTCACTGGCTGCACAGGGCCCTGATTCTCATCACTATGTTCTCACCACTCCCAGATAAACAATATCAAATGTTTTTGTTTGAAATAGATGTGTCATCCTTACTCTTCCCCATGTGCATAATGAAGCCAATCCAGGTCATTCCTCAACCAACAGCTACTTACATGAGCAGACCTCAAAATATCCTCACTATTATCAAGTTTGGGAATTCCTTATAGACTCTTGTCTTACTTCACCCCATACTCTTCCAATCAACAATGGGGCTCAACCACTATGTTCCTCCAGGAACATATAATATTGTATTTCATTCAAGTGGACACTGTTCCAGGTAGAATAAAGATCATACAATCTTGTTTCCATGCTTCTGTCAAGACTGTGACAAAAGGCACAGGGCCAGATCCTATTCCACTTGTTAAGATGCCTAAATAGACCCATATCCTGCTTGCCTCACAAAAAAACACCATGTCTACTTTTGTTGTGCACTATCTTTTTACCCTGAAGACTAAACCACAAAAAGCAGTGCAGAGAAGGAGGACCCACTGATTTTTTGCAATACTGTCTTTTCAGAAACTTGAACATCGGGGAACAGCATTGTGCTCAGGTGCGTAATCCACTTAGGTGCCTAAAAGGTAGACTACAACTCTTGGTTGTGTGAATGAATGAGAGTGGCAGTGTTTGCTTGCCACTGGGTGAAAGAGCAGGCATCAACAAATTTACTGAGAGTAGTGAGGGGTGGCACCACATGACTGCGTGGGAACTAAAGACAGTGAGTGAAGTCCATCAGGAATTCTACGCAGGAAAAAGGAACTCTATGCAGATTAGTGGCAGATGCCTGGCATTTACATTGTTATAATATGTTCAAGCCAATCTGCTTGGATAAGGGAAGTAGGGGATGGGAAATAATATACCCCAGGCCAAGAGGGATTATATGCATGAGACAGACTCAGATGGTGGGCATCCCAGGGAGCCATAACTGGCTTTTTAAATCTTATGCAAAAAGCAAGCGAACAAAAAACAAAAGGAAAAGGGAAAAAGAAAAGCTGCTTGTTTAAAACAAAACTGCATGGATTCAAAGGGGCAACGTGGTCTCCCAAAAAATTGTCATGCCTCTTGATCTTAGATGATCTAATCTAGGATATTCCCCCAGCACATTAAAATTCTGAAAGAAATGTACAGATAATTGTTTGAGGCTGTATAAACACTGGCCCTGAATGCCTGTCCCAGAGTCCTGGCTCCAAGGTTCAGTGAAGTTACTGGAAGGACTTCTGTGATTTCAAGAGCATTTAGATCCTACTCTTGTCACAGTCTAATCCTGAATTAGGGCTAGTAAAGCCACTAGAATTTAAAGGGCATGTTTACACAAGATGCTTTACTTGAGACCAGAGCTAATTACTGTGCAGTAAGCGTCACCGTCTACACGTGCAGACACTTACTGCACAGTAATCTGCTCTAATCGTGAGGAAATTTTCTACCTGTAAATACAAGTAGCAAATTTAGTCACGATTACTTACTGCGCAGTATGGTACAAGTAGATGACCGGCCAGGAGCAAATGTGCTCCTAGTTAGCCAGGCAGGACGGGGCAGGAGATTGCTGAGTAAACCCACCTCAGAGCATTTGCATATGTAGACGCACCCAAAGCGCACTTCACTGCTGCTATTAAGGCTTAGCACTTATGTAGCACTTTTCATTCATGTTGGGCATATTTACAGCTCCTTAAACCAACTCTGACTGCATCAACTTCAACTGAATTTAACTTAGTAGCCTCTATGTCTGATGGAAACCTCCATGATAGCAATTTTATACTCCATCACATATAGTTTCCAAACTAAGATTGGATAGGCTATCGGAACTAACCAAACTAACCACACAAACTGTGCTCAGAGAATATGAATGCCTGGCAATCCCACAGAAGGCAGGGCTGCAAGACTCATTTGAAGTTTATAGACCAACTAAGTTGGAGATATATATCTAGCACAAGCTTTTTTGAGCTGGAGCTCACTTCATCAGGTGCTGTGAAATGATGTTCACCAACCAGTGTATAAAATGGACAGAGTGATTTGAATATCAAGGTAGAAAGGGAGGGGGAGAAGGAAGGAAGACAAACAGGCTGGGAAATGCAAACAAGCAAGCAGGCAATAAACTAAGAGGAAAAAAGGGGTTACACTAAAGCTAATCTAGTTAATGGGATAGGAATCCATAGTCCCTATTTAAACCATACTTAACACAAGCCAGCCTTTGGGTGATTTCCTGTTCTGCAATTTCCCATTCAAATTGGTTTTTAAAGTCTTGCTGCCTAAGAACAGCTATCCTGAGGTCAGTGATGGAGAGGTTAAAATGTTCTGCCACATCAGTACAGACCACATTATCAGTGGAACAAATAGCATGGATTATGACATCCAAGGTTTATTTACCTGCACCTCTACCAATGTCATATATGCTATCACCAGCTTACAATGCCTCGCTGCTATCTACAATGGACAGATGAGGCAAACTCTATGGGAAAAAATGAATGGACATTGATCTGACATCAACTCCAGAAAGACAAAAAGGCCTGTGGCAGAACACTTATCCCATTATTTGGATTAGCTTTTGTAAACCAATAGGAACAAACTGATCATTGCTTGTTTGTTAGCCTCTCCCGCTGCCCCCCCTCCCCCTCCGCTTCTACCTTTGTATTCAAATCTCTTTCTCCATTTTATACACTGGTTTGAGCACATCCTTTTGAAGCATCTGATGAAGTGTGCTCCAGTTCATGAAAGCTTGTACTATGCACACTAAGATCAAGGATCTTTAGGAAGGTTCAGGAAGGACAGGCAGGGAAGAAGAGGAGGAGGAGTTGCACTTTATGTAAAATATGATTGCTCAGAGCTCAAGTATGAAGCTGGAGATAGGCCTGTTGAGAGTCTCTGGGTTAGGGTCAGAGGGGAGAGCAACAAGGGTGCTGTCGTGGTGGGGGGGTCTGCTATAGACCACCGGACCAGGAGGAAGTAGTGGATGAGGCTTTCCTCACACAGTTAGTGGAAGTTTCCCGATCACAGGCCCTGGTTCTCATGGGGGACTTCAATCACGCTGACATCTGCTGGGAGGGCAATTCAGCAGTGCGCAGGCAATCCAGGAAGTTTTTGGAGAGTCCTGGGGACACCTTCATGGTGCAAGTGCTGGAGTGGCCAACTAGGGGCCATGTTCTTCTTGACCTGTTGCTCACAAACAGGGAAGAATTGGTGGGGGATGTAGTAGTGGATGGCAACTTAGGTAGCAGTGACCATGAGATGATTGAGTTCAGGATCCTGAAGAAAGGAAGGATGGAGAGCAGCAGAGAAAGGACCCTGGACTTCAGAAAAACAGACTTTGACTCACTCAGGGAAGTCATGAGAGGAGTCCAGGAGAGCTGGCTGTACTTCAAAGAAGACTTACTGAGAGTGCAGGAACAAATCATCCCAATGTGCAGGAAGACTAGCAAGCATGGCAGAAGACTAGTGTGGTGTAGCAGGGAACTCTTCAGTAAACTAAATTAAAAAAGGAAGCTGATAAGAAGTGGAAACTTGGATAAATAACGGGGGAAGAATATAAGAGCATTGCTAGGGCATGGAGGGATGAAGTCAGGCATGCCAAAGTGCAACTGGAGTTGCAGCTAGCAAGGGGTGTGAAGGGTAACAAGAAGGATTTCTACAAGTACGTCGGTAGCAAGAAGAGGACGAGGGAAAGTGTGAGTCCCTTACTGAATTAGGGAGGCAACCTTGTAACACAAGATGCAGAAAAGCCTGAAGTACTCAATTCCTTTTTGCCTCTGTCTTCATGGGCAAGGTCAGCTCCCAGACTACTGCACCAGGCAGCACACTTTGGGGAGGAGGCGAGCAGCCAACAGTGGTGACAGAACAGGTTGGGGGCTACTTAGAAAAGCTGGACGTGTACAGGTCCATGGGGCCAGATGGGATGCACCCAAGAGTGCTGAGGGAGTTGGCTGATGTGATTGCAGAGCCATTGGCCAGCATCTTTGAAAACTCATAGTAATCAGGAGAGGTCCTGGATGATTGGAAAAGGGAAACATAGTGCCCACATTTAAGAAAGGGAAGAAGGAGGATATAGGGAACTACAGACCAGTCAGCCTCACCTCAGTCCCTGGAAAAATCATGGAGAAGATCCTCAAGGAATCCATTTCTAAGCATGTGGAGGAGAAACAGGTGATTAGGAACAGTCAGCATGGATTCACCAGGGGCAAGTCATGCCTGACCAATCTGATTGCCTTCTATGATGAGGTGACTGGCTCTATGGATGTGGGGAGACTTGTAGTAATCAATGGCTCAATGTCTAGTTGGCAGCCAGTATTAAGTGGAGTGCCCCAGGGGTCGGTTCTGGGGCTGGTTTTGTTCAATGTCTTCATAAACAATCCAGAAGTTGGCATAGAGTGCATCCTCAGCAAGATTGCAAATGACATCAAGCTGGGGGGAGTAGCAGATATGCTGGAGGGTAGGGCTAGGATTCAGAGTGATTTGGAAAGATTGGAGGATTGGGCCAAAAGAAATCTCATGAGGTTTAACAAGGACAAGTGCAAAGTCCTGCACTTAGGACAGACCAATCCCATGCACTGGTACAGGCTGGGGACTGACTGGCTGGGCAGCAGCTCTGGAGAAAAGGACCTAGGGGTTATAGTGGACAATATACTGAACATGACCCAGCAGTGTCCCGTTGTTGCCAAGAAGGCTAACAGCATACTGGGCTGCATTGGTAGGTGTGTTGCTAGTAGGTCAAGGGAAGTGATTATTCCCCTCTATTCAACACTGGTGAGGCCACATCTGGAGTACTGTGTTCAGTTTTGGGGCCCCCACTAAAGAAAGGATGTAGACAAATTGGAGAGAATCCAGTGGAGGGCAACAAAAATGGTGAGAGGGTTGGGGGACATGACTTATGAGAAACGAATGAAGGAACTGGGCTTATTAAGTTTAGAGAATAGAAGACCAAGGTGGGATTTAATAGCAGTCTTCAACTATCTGAAGCGGGGTTCGAAAGAGGATGGAGCTAGACTGTTCAGAGTGGTGGTACAAGACAGAACAAGGAGCAACAGCGTCAAGTTGCAGCATGGGAAGTTTAAGTTAGATATTAGGAAGAATTTTCTCACTAGGAGGGTAGTAAAACACTAGAACAGGTTACCCAGAAAGGGTAGCTCCATCCTTGGAGGATTTTAAAACCCAGCTAGACAAAGCTTTGGCTGGGATGATCTAGTTAGGGATGGGCCTGCTTTGAGCAGGGGCTAAACTAGATGTGACCTCCTGAGGTCCCTTCCAACTTTAATTTTCATTCTTAAGTCAGGGGATGGGACAGGATGTGATGGGACGTGATGTGACGTGGCATAGCATGGCATGGCATGACATGATGTGACATGACATGACATGTTTATAAGGTGCAAATCTACCCTGGCTTCTGCTTGACTTCAGATTAACATGACTAAGTTTGTCTTTCAACCCCAAAGAAGCCAGATAATGCAAGAAAATATAGAAATAAAACTGAAATGTTTTTCTCCAACATGTTTGTGCATAAGAATTATAATACAGACTCTACTATATGTAAGGTCGCATGCTGCTTGGGAAGCTATGCAATGCTTTGGCCTCACTTCATTAGTTAAGAATAGGCTTCAAACAGAATTCCTGATTTTTTTCACTATTTGTGTTTTAATCGGGTGCTTGAAGTTATGCGAATGTATTTACACTGGTTCAGCTCCCATCATTTCAGTTTACAATTCTAAAACTCGTTTAATGGGATTCAAAGAGGAAAACCCTGAGGGAAGGATAACATGGAGCTGAGAGTCAAAAGGTGACTAGGCGAGTGCCTTCATTTGCAAATTAGGTTGCGTTTGAAGCTGGCCTTGAGAATTCACCGTAACTAGCAAGACTTAGGCCTTGCTGCATTCTCAAGTTCTGCTACCATAGTTATGTCTGCTCAGGGTGTGGGCAGACCCTCCCCTACAGCTGATGTAGCTATGCCAGCAAAACCCCCTGGTGTGGGTAGAGCATTGCCGGTGGGGCAACTGTTGTCTGGGGAAGCTGGTGTAATGCTAGCAGCTGAAAACTCTCTTTGCTGGTAGAGCTGTGTCTACACACATAGCTCAGCCACAGTAATACTGACATCGCTGCAGTCAGAGTAGGTGGGGATTATCGTGTCAGCTGGTCATGGTAAACACAAGGGCTAACCATGCTGATTTTACACTGGTGAAAATGATTATCTGGTAATGAAGATAAACCCTAACCAGTGCTGAACCAGTAAGTGAGAAATTCACAGTTAGGTGAGAGGCTTCATACCAGCTATGAACTGCCTGCCCAGAGGAGTTTTCCATCTATTGATTCCTCTGTGAAATCCTATGAAATATGAACTTTCTTTCCTACCCAGGAGAACTTTTACAATCTTTTCTCCAATGCCGGACGAAGGGTGTTTGTGCCTGAAAGCTTGCAATTAAAAAATTTTTTTTTGCATCTAATAAAAGATATCACCTCTACTACGAGTCCTGATTGCCTTTTCCTCTAGACCAATATGGGTACAACATGGATACCAAACCAATAAGTGAGCATTAGGATTGGGGTACTATACAGCTAGATATGTTTCCTTTTACATGAAACAGAAGACTAGTGGACTCCAAGATGAACATGAGTCGGCAGTGTGACGAAGCCATCAGAAAAGCTAATGGCACTTTATCGTGCATCAGCAGATGCATGACGAATAGATCCAAAGAGGTGATACTTCCCCTCTATCGGGCGCTGGTCAGACTGCAGTTGGAGTACTGCGTGCAATTCTGGGCACTGCACTTCAAGAGGGATGCGGATAACCTGGAGAGGGTCCAGAGAAGGGCCACTTGTATGGTTAAGGGCTTGCAGGCCAAGCCCTACGAGGAGAGACTAGAGAACCTGGACCTTTTCAGCCTCCGCAAGAGAAGGTTGAGAGACGACCTTGTGGCTGCCTACAAGTTCATCACGGGGGCACAGAAGGGAATTGGTGAGGATTTATTCACCAAGGCGCCCCCGGGGGTTACAAGAAATAATGGCCACAAGCTAGCAGAGAGCAGATTTAGACTGGACATTAGGAAGAACTTCTTCACAGTTAGAGTGGCCAAGGTCTGGAATGGGCTCCCAAGGGAGGTGGGGCTCTCCCCTACCCTGGGGGTCTTCAAGAGGAGGTTAGATAGGCATCTAGCTGGGGTCATCTAGACCCAGCCCTCTTTCCTGCCTATGCAGGGGGTTGGACTCGATGATCTATTGAGGTCCCTTCTGACCCTAGCATCTATGAATCTATAAGTCTAATTAAAATCCTGCAGCACCTTTCACAAGTGATGAGTCCAATTCCACAGCTATAATTTGCTTGATCACCTTCCCTCACTTCATAGATTTCATAGATGTTAGGGTCAGAAGGGACTTACTAGATCATCAAATCTGACCACCTG
>NW_005842517.1:799637-806059 GCF_000455745.1 Alligator sinensis | reverse complement strand
AGTGCTGGGGTCATCTGACCCCAGCCAGGTGCCTATCCAATCTCCTCTTAAATACCTTCAAGGAAGCACCACCTCCCTTGGAAGCGTATTCCATATTTTGGCAACCCCTACTGTAAAGAATTTTTTCCTAATGTCCAACCTAAATTTGCTCTCCTTCCGTTTGTGGCCATTGTTTCTAGTTACCCTGATGGGTGCCCTGGTAAACATTGTATCCCCTATTTCCTGCTGTCCCCCCAATGAGTTTGTAGATGGCCACAAGGTCGCCTCTCAGCCTTCTCTTGCAGAGGCTGAAGAGATTCAGGTCCCTCAATCAGTCCTCATAGGGTTTTTCCTGTAGGCCTTTAACCAGACGGGTGGGCCACCTCTGAACCCTTTCCACGTTATCTACATCCCTCTTGAAGTGTGGCGCCCAAAACTGGACGCAGTACTCCAGCTGCGGCCTGACCAGTGCCGCAGAGGGGAAGTATCACCTCTTTAGACCTGTCTGTGGTGCACCTACTTATGCAAGAAAGAATGTGGTTTGCTTTACTTATTACTTCATCGCATTGGCGACTCATGTTCACCTGGAATTTATTCTCATTTCATATCTTACGTAAAGCATAATGTTATTGCATGGTACTGAGCAGATGCTGTGTTCCATCTAGGAGATGACTTTGTCAGTGGTACATTCAACAATACTCATACCCAATCAAACCAAAAATCTTGCCGTGAGCCTAAGGGCTTGCAGACGCTAGTGAATGCTCCCCACTGGATTATAGAAATGTCAATATTTGGGTGTATAAGTCTACTGATAGTGTATTCTCTAACACTGCTGATGATTTAAGTGGACTAGATGACTCAGTGGAATTGTAAGTTTATTTATATACCATCATGGCTAAAGCACCAATTCAACTCCAGCATATAGCAATAGTGACCATCCCTCAGCTGTAGGTGATCTAATACTCAATGGGCATGTCTTCAAGTGCTCTTTACTGTGCATTAGACTAATTTAATGTGTAGTAAAGCATCACCGTCTACATGCGCACCGCAATTAGTGCACAGTAGATTAATTTAATTTGGCACAGGATAGTCCTTTTGGACACAGGGTGTCTCTACACGTGCAATTAATGTGACTGAATAAACTCCAGCTCAATTTGAGCCAGGGTAAACTAATCCCAATGTCACCATCTACATGTGCATTTAAGCACAGTAATTTACTGCGCTGCTGGATACCACTTGTATCTGACAGGACTATTCGGCAGTGCAGTAAATTAGTCTGCTGTGCCTTAATTGCCACGTACATGTAGACAGTGAAGTTTTACTGCACAGCAAATTAGTCTGCTGCGCAGTAAAGCATCTTGTGTAGACATGCCCAGTAGCACTATCCTACATCACAGTAAATTACTACACCTAATGCATGTGCAGACAACACTGAGATTAGTTTACTCTGGCTCAAATTGACTGGAGTATATTCAGTCCCATTAATTGCATGTATAGATGTGCTCAGTAGATATATAGACAATATCACAGAAACTGTTATAGAAGCTGATTTCTCATTCTGAGGGGTGCTCTGCATAGGTAATGGCTGATGTTCATGTGAAGGAGATGCCGCATGGCTTCTGCCTTTGCTGTATCCCTTGCTTGGTTATAGTGAACATTTTGGTCATGGAAGCTATTCACCTAGCCCTTGTCAGAAGTCCTAAATTCCGTTTTTATTTTTGGAATAGATTTTTTTTTTTAACTGTTTTAGAGTTTAAGTGCACTCTGGAGTTCTGACCTAAGGACTCATTTGTCTTTACCCAGAGAACGTTTTTTTGGCTAATTCACTAACTTGAAAATTGAAGGTTATAATGGAAATGCTGACAGACCTTAAACTACAGAGGCACTATAATGCTGAAGAGTATTTTCAACCCATGCAGGCTTAGGCGAATAAGATACTTGGGGTTGGTTAGAACCACAAGTAATTATGTGGCTTATATTCAGGGTTTTCTTTCATGGTGTGCGTGCTTCTCGAGTATTGTTCCATTCAGTAAAAGCTGGGAGTTTTATTTATGACTATGTCTAACCAGCTTTCTTCCCTGACTGGTTTTTTTTCCATGTCTTCTATTTCCTGCTTCATGAATAAATCAATAAACATTGATACAGGAAAAGAAACTTGTTATTTCCATTCTAAACTTAATGTGCAGCTCAAGGCTAAACCCCACAAGCATGGGGGACATGTCGCTTACTTTTGCTACTTTGCCTGGATAACTTGCATGCTGATAATGATTAGACAGGTAGCAGCAGATGAAAAATAATGAAAGATGAACAAATTATACTAAATTAAAAGTGTGCATGTGTAGGGACTCACCATGAATTTTCTGCTTTGCAGTTACTGTTTCATATGTCTCTTCCTATTCCATGGTAAATGAAAGTTAACAGACAACTTACCTGTAATGAAGCAGGACTAAGTTGCCACAATTTAGCTTCCACTTACAGAAGGTTAGGAATGGACATAATAAACAGCGACTGCATAATAGGTGATGTATGGTAAGTCCCCTTCCCTCCCCTTTTAACTCCGTGTATGTTTATCTGTCCAACCTCAGGTACTATTAGAGAGTAGGTGCTCATCTTCTATTGTCTTTGTCCACAGCTCTGCCTCTTTCACCTACCTACTGCATCATGTTATAAATCTAGACAGTAAGGTCTCAGGAATGAGGACTATCTTCTTATTACATGTCTGCACAGCACCTGGTGCTGTGGCCTTTGAAAGAGTCCTAGGAACTGCTTCAATTTACACACTTAACCCTAGTAATAACTGGGTGCATCTACAGGGGATGCAGAGCTACTTAATTAGTTTTGCAGTAAAGTCTCAATGCCTACACATGCAGCTCTATTAGGCTGCAGGAAACTAATTAACTCCGCAGCAGATCAGTACGTGTAAATATAAGTACTATCCTATGGCGGAGTTCTCTAGCGTGCAGCAACACATGTAGAGACACTGATGGAGCTGGCAAAGGTGCTTTAGTGCAGGGGCTGCCTACTGTCTAGCCCCGCAATGTAGCCTCATGCCCCAACCAGCACCTCTACAGCATGCTGAGCTGGCTCAGAGCAGCCCTGAACTGGCAGGCTGACCCCCTCGGGGACCCCTGACAGCCGGGGCTGCTCTGACCTGGCTCAACATGCTGCAGGTCCTGGTGCATGCATAAATGCAACGCCCAGGAGCAATAAACTCTGGTGCAATATATGCCAGAGTTTATTGTTTCACATTCATTTCACATGTAGACATGCCCACTGGTCCCTAAGATGGAACATGGCCTCCTCCTAAGAAAAAGGAAAGATCTTTTCTTACTTGTGTCACTGAAGTAACCATACAGGTTTGTGACCAAAGTTTAGAAAACCTCCAGAACACCGTGGAAGGGAAAACCACTCACCTGGTAGAGTTGATAAGCTCCTTGATAGGTAACATTTTTATACCAGCCTCTACAGAGGGATGGGGGGGAAGGGGAGAAGAGGGGGGAAAGAGGGAAGTGAAGGGGGGGACCCTAATTTGTTTTGGACTCCTGGGGTTAATTATAACATTCGGGGTGTTCATATATCAGGATGGTAGGAACCCAATAAGCAAAATCTAAGAAGAAATATATAAAACATTTACATACAGGATCTTCTTTATCAATCAGATACAACTGCTGACAACAGTCAATACCATCTATAAGGCCAAATTTTCTCATCAGTTCAAAGGATGAAACTCCCACTGACTACACATTATAGCCACACTTTCTGGGATGAAGAATAAAAATCTTTCACTGCAAACAGTTAGCCTAGGAACATGAAGTCAAACAGACCGACATTCTTATGCTGTTGATACCTTTACCACTGCCAAAACATTGACTTCATTTTTATTTTCCATTTCTCAGGTCTTTCAGAATGGCAGGACAAATAAGTAAAAGTTATTATAAATAAAACAACTTTCAAATTGGAAAGGTTGCAGAAACTCCCAGCAAAATTCTGCCCCCAGTTTCACTGAGGTAAATATGCAGGGACGCCATTAAGGCCAGCAGAAATACGCTGCTGTAAATCCAGAGTAAATAAGCTCAGAATCTGAACCATTTTCTAAACCAATGGTTCTGAAGCTTTTTAGACTTGAGGCACCCCTTGAACAATGCCAACTCTTAGTTTTCACTAATTTTTGGACTATGGAAAAATAATGAATAAGTGTTTACTGTTGCAAAGAACTAACAGAGACCAGGGCAAGTCAGAGTGTTTTTAACACTATGGATTCCTATTAAAGATCTCTGGGTTTATCTTGTGAATCATGTTTGTACCTAGCAGTGGTAACATTGTTTGGCAGCCCATGGCACCTTTAAAAAGATCTCTAGACACCCCAGGGTGCTGTGGCACCCTGGCTGAGAATCACTCTTCTAAAAGAATGAATTAAAGACCCTGACAGTCTGTAACTCTGATCTGGAACTAAATAAGACCCGCTGTTTACCTCATTCAAGCTACACAATAAGAAATGACAAAGTTCTTGAGCTTCCCCCAGATACGGATAAAATAAACATCTCTGATATGAAACATAAACATCTCCTCCAGTTTTACTGACAGAGACAAAAGTGTCAGATAATGGAAATCCAGAATCCAGTCTCTGATTAGCAATTAAGCACTTACAGTGGGGCAGGCCTCCAGGCAACAGTGACCTTCCCATTGATTCGCATAAAACCTTCTCACATAAATTAGCCAGGCCCATGATTTCAGTGTTTCAATATGCCCTTGACAAAGGGGTGCTTGCAGGGCTCTGTGCTGCAATTGGCTGTATCTCCTCTTATTTGGAAATCTGGCAGAGTGCCAAATGACTGTGGCCTCTCTAAACTATCCCATTACTGGACCCTATTATGCTATCAAAGCTGAGCTGCAGTATAGGCTATAACCGATTGGCAACTTTTCTGTTCTTCTGTGGGGAATGGACTGTACTCTTGAACATGCAGTCCCCCGGTTCATGTCGTTTTTGCCCATGTATCTACGACAGTGTGGATAACCCATGGCTGGATTTCAGTGTACACGGAAGTGGAGTGAGCTACCTTGCACAAATGCATTCTGAGTACAGGTGTCTGCACAGGGGGTGTGTTATGCCACTGTCAATGTGAAGAAGCTCCCAGACTTTAGTAATAATGGAACCGATGAAATTCTTCTGGATTTAGACCAGCATATCTGAGATCAGAAGCTGTCCCTCTGCCTTTAACTCACATACATAAATAGCACATGCATCCTGTTTTTCAAGCATAAAGAATGCGGACGCCTTTCGGCCCTTCAATTTCTTTGTATACCTTGGGCTTGTTTCCAATCTCTCTTACATCAGGGTAAGTGCATTGACCTCCACAGATCCCGTTTTGACTGTGAGATCAAAATCAGACAATTTTGAACATGAAAGGTATTAAATAAAACCAAATATCTATTCAGTCCACTGATCTATCACTGTTTGAAAACTGAAAGAATTTCAGCCTTGGTTCAAAAAGAACTATCACTTGTCCCATGCTGAGTGTACTGAATAAAGGGTTTGTAGACCTTTGAACATACTTAACACTGTTGAGGCTTTGTCTTCTCTCCACAAATATAAAAAGCTGCAATTGAAAGTCCAGGTCCTTGGAGACGGCACTGTTTTTTTTTTTTATCAGATGGTAATGATGAGTACATCATGAAATCATTTAATAGTTCTCATTAAATGCGTTGCTGGGGAGCGGGCTTGATTTATGAACAGTATGCCACGGTTATAAATAAGCTGCACTTTGCTTGTAACACAGCTGGTCAAGAAAATTAATGTTTTGTTTTCCATAACCTTTGTACTCTCCCTTCCTCTGCTACTATGGCAAAGCTCACGGCGTGTAACTTGATCATTCTCTGAAAGCCAACGTACGTCTGAATGCCTCTCATAAGCTTAACCCAACAACTGAAAGACAAGTTCCCAAAATGTACCATTGTGCCTTCCAACTTTCCTAATGACAGGAGGATGCTGGTCCTCCTCACATGTGAAGGTGTTTCCCCTTTTTAAAAATGGACTTACTACCACACTGGCCTCTCCTATGCTTGTGCTGGAGTTGCTGCTACGTAAGCACCTACTGCTAAATTCAGTCCCAGCAAACGGTGATATATTTAATATTGTCATACTTCAAAATATTTTTATAACTATGAAGTAAGTCACTGATTTTTTCTTCTTCTTTTTATTTTTTATCCCAGGGAAATAGAGCAGAAGCCAGTCTGCACTGGTTCTAGTGTCCATCTTCGCCAATCAGGATAAAGGAAACAGGATACATTTATGGTACAGTACAATGTTTTGAAACACTTTTAGTGCTTTTATTCATTATGGCGCCTAATCCTAAGCAAATACTTGCTCAGTTGCGTAATGTTTTTTCTACAGACTTTCTTCCTTGCACACAAGGTGTGCATTGTACATGTGATTTAGCAGGGGT
>NW_005842517.1:763449-799606 GCF_000455745.1 Alligator sinensis | reverse complement strand
GGGGAGGACGTAACAGGCAGATAGGGGTGGGGCTCAGGAGAGAGTGGATTTAAATACAGATGAAGGCATCAGCTCCAGGATCATGTGGTTCACATCTGGAGTCCACAAGCACAATCATTTCCTAACCCATCCCTTGAAGTTTAAATAAGTACAATATTCTCCCTCATGTTACAGCATAAATGGTTGTTTATTGCTGTCATGCACAGTTGCAGCAGCTGCCAGGTTCCATCCCAGAGGCAGCTGCAGTGCACTGATGGAAGAATGACATTAAATGCAAAGCTCATAAAATACTCTTGGATATTTGGGGATAAAATGTATTATGCAAGCAGTTTAATGAAGTAAGTGTAAGTCAAATAACCTGTTTACTTACTTAATCATACTTCCTCTGCAAGGCAACTGAATACAGGTCTAATTTTCACTTTCTGTCCTAGATGATTGGATAGCACTGCTATGAGCTATTAGGCAACTGTTGACATGCAGCTCCTTCCACTATGTGGGAAGTGATTTCTGTATCTGATTCTATTTATTATTATTCGATTCAATAATGCATTTTAGCAGGCTTAAAAATAATACCATCTTTCACAGATGTTTGCAGAAAGAGGTATATGTTTAAGGACAAAGAACTCCAAACACTATGCAAAACTGAAAAATACCAGACAGACTGCTTTAAACCTAGGTCCATGTGGGCAGCAATATAAATAGTGTGGAGAAGCATAGATATTAGTTCACTATAAATAAGGTTTAAAAAGCCTGGGTCCTAAAACTTACATTATTTTAAGCTGGCCTGGCAGCTCCATTTTAGAGGTCAGCCAGAGAGAAGAGGAAAGAGGCCTTGTGGGAAAGCATGTGCAGCAATAGGGAAGGGAAGACAGCTACTCTAATACAATAGCAATGACGAAGGGTTGAGGAAGCAGACCTCACAGTCTGTGTTGGAGAGGAAGGAAGGAAACCTTTCAAAATATGACAGCTATAGGTGCAGAAAGCCCTCTAGAACATCACAGCCTTGAAGGAGAAAGAAGAATGGCTCCCAGACACCAGGAAAGAAGGAATGCCCTGTGTCACCTCACTGAACAACACAACTCTTGGAAGGTGTTGGAAGGGGATAGTGGTTAGGTCCCTGGGGGAGAGCAGGAATCAGGGACCAAGTTACCAGCATCAGAGTCCAAGTCACAGGCTGAGTCAATATTCGAGAGTCAGAATCAGGATCGAAAAACACCAAGAGTTAGAGCCAAAAGTCAGAGACCAAGTTACCAGTTCCAAGGGGACTTTCCACAAAGCCATAACCCAGGAAGGGAGCTGAATGTGGTCATAAACTAGAAACCAGAGTATGGGGTCAGAGATGACCTTCAAAAGATCTGATGGCTGACCTGCAGTCTGCTGCTGCAAGCAGAACTAACGGGAGAAGCTGTTTCCGTCCAACAGCCAGTCCAGGGGCGCTAACAGCAGCCAGCTGGATCATTAGTTAGGAAGGTGAGGATCTGCTTGGTTATCCTACTTCTGGCTACTCCTCAGATTACATCTGCAGAGGATGTCTAGGTGCTCCTACAAGAGGCTGGATTTCTACTGCAGGGGGCACTCTGCAGCTTTTCTCAGGCTCTGAGTGGGGTTCTTTTTTCCAATACTAAGACCTATCATTCTCAGAGTGGGCCTCTCATTATTTTTCTAAGCATGTATAGTCTTCAAGATCGCACACATCCAGCTCAGATATAGGGTCCAAACACCTGGGGAGACCAATTCACATCCATTTAGTGACCTTGAGCCCTTTTCACTACCAACAAACTCATCAGGGGAGATCATCAGCAAATAGGTAGAGCCCTTTTCTCCCCAGCACCACCTGCGGTGATGAGGATCAATGGTAATAAGCTGATGGAGAACAGATTTAGGTTAGAGATCAGAAGGCAATATTTTACAGTTAGGGTGGCCAAAATCTGCAACCAGCTTCCCAGGGAAGTGGTCCTCGCCCCTACCTTGGGCAAATTCAAGAGGAGCTTGGACGATCACCTGTCTGGGGTCTTGTGAACCCAGCATTCTTTGGAACCCCAGCTTTCATCCCTGCCTGTGGCAGGGGGTCAGGCTAGACGATCTGATTAGGTCCCTCCTGACCCGAGCTACTATGAAACTATGAAACATGCTAAAATGTAAAACAGTTGGCCAAATTATTGATGGATGCAAAGCAGTGCAGCTGTCTTGACTTATCCTAGCTAAGGAGAAGGCTACAACGGTAAGTTTTTTTGTGCATGCACTGTTTCTTCATCTTTGTTTGCACGGAAAAGGGGGGTGCTGGCCCCTAACTGAGGCTTCCGCAATAATAATAAGGTGCTGACTTATACCACCTTAGGGCAGGGAGCTACAATGATTTACACCAGCTGAGGATCTGTCCTAAATCCTATTATGTAGTTCATGAGACTTGGAGTACTTGCTTTCCAATGACGGAGGAACAGCTCAGTATTTTCAGTGGCTTAATATTTGAATCAAAACGGCTTGAAAACTGTTTCCCATAAGGCAACATTATTATTGATGATATTTATGCTCCCTACAGTAATAATATTATTCAGTAAATGAGATACAACTGGAAACCTAGCAGTCATCCTGCCTTGATTAAAATACATCAGTGGCAGGGATAACAAATGCATTTTGATAATGGGGCTTTTTAAACCTGTGTGTGGTATGGGCAGCACCACCTCTCAGAGGATATATTTCCAGAACCTGGAACAGAGGTTTCCAAGTTTCCTTTCTCCAAGGTTTCTAAAACAGGCCAACTCAGGCTATAAGTCAGAAGCGCTGTGTATTTTTGGACAGATGAAAAACCCATCATCAGACGTGAACATCTGTCTGTTTAGTGCTGTCACCAGTCACAAAGGGGGCCTATACACGAGCATCAAGCCTGCTCCGACATGCTGTAATTACAGTGTGTTCGTTCAGACTCACTTAATCAAGTCTGCTGGAGCATGGTAATTACTGTGCTCTAGCAGACTCCAGTGTCTCATGTATCAGCGTCCTCACACTTAAAAATGGCGGTGGACGTGTTTTAACAAAAGCTTGTTGAACGAGCTTTATTTAAAGTGCCCCTGCCACCATTTTTAAGCACACAGACGCTGATACACGAGACGCTCCAGGTGCTTTAATTACAGTGGTTCCCTCCCTGCTCCTGGAGCACGTGTATAAACCCCCAAAGATCCTGCAATCAGGGTGCACCTGACAATACTGCAGATGATGCATTAGCTGGGATAGAATCTACCTCACTTTCCAAACGGGCATGAAATGGCTCAAATGTACTACCATAAGCAAAACCTGGTACTTGTTACTAAATTCAGTACATGTGACTGTGATGTGTTCTCCCCTCTGTCTTGTGTGCAACTCCAGGTGACAGGAGGGATTGTCAATGATTTAGGAGTGTAAATCCCATTGACTTTCTAACTTGTAAGCCTGGGTTCAACAAGCAAGAGAGATCCCATACTGTTGTTTGCTAGGACCAGATAATAAGAAGGTGCCATTTTTATGTTTCTGATGTTTTTAATAGCACTTTGGGCCTGTATGTAGCATTGTAAAGCTGATAAGGAGAACCTGAGAGAACCTGTCTGATGCATGAGCATTTTCAGATTTCAAATTTATTACAGTTTGAAGTCTTAAGTCAAATAGGAAGATCCATTTTCCATTTTGGATAGGTTATGAAGGTAGCAAACATATCTGGAGACATGTATGGAGACCTATGGGGAGGTATGTCCCCTGTATGACATGCCATGCAGGCAGCACCCACTCACTCTGTCACGTGCCTCCCTCCTGCACCGTACCACATGGATCTCCAGGTCCCCCTGAACTCCCAGCCATGGGATCCCATGCTACTCTGTCCCACCCCCAGGGATGGAGCAGGATGCAGACACAGAAGGAGGGAGAGGGAGCTCAGAGACTCCAGCAGCATCATTAGGACACTGATGTGATGGGACCAGCTGCCAGACCGGGAGCCCAGAGGTTGCAGGTTAATTCCTTCGAAGTCACATGCAACCCAAAGATCATTGGTTGGACAGCCCTGCTTCAAGCAACATTCAATCAGTCTATCACAAATCCTTTTTGTCTCCATTTTACTACATCCAAATGGCTACAGTCTGGCTACAGATAAATTCAGATTGGAAATGAGAAGATTTCTAACTTTCCAGGAGTGAAGCTTTGCAATGGCTGCCAGTTGGGCCCAAGAAGGATTTTTTTCTCCTTCTGAACGCTACTAGCTTGTGGATTTATTTGTTTTTGCCTTGCTCTGAGGCACTGGGATATTGGCTATAGCTAAGGCTCAACTGGTTTTTAACCAAGGCACGCTCATGCTCCTATCACTACTTGGAAAATCCAGTTTCCTGGTTTGAGAGGGTCTTGCTTTTCCACGCAGGATCATGCCAACTGCCAGGTTTGGGGACAGAAAGGAATTTTTTTGCCTATTATAGTGGCATGGATTACAGGCATTTTGGCCTTTCTCTGCAAGTCAGGCATAGGCCTTTTTCTAGGATTTTCTGAGCATCTATTAACTAATTATTTCCCTGTTGTTGCAGGGTCATTGGCAGTGTTCTTGTCTCCTTTGCTTTTATGTTTGGCGTGGTATATGCGGTGTTCTGGGTACCGATCCTTGGTATTCTGGATAAGGGAGGAAGAGATCATTTTGGAGATTCCAGGGAACTGGACTTGATGGCTTAGGACACCCCTTCCAGTCCTAAGTTCTCCTGCTCTAGTGATCATTCTTTGTTTCCTTTGTAGCTGAAACCTAAACACTTCATTTTTACTTGTGCTTAACTAACTATTCTTTGGCATGCCTATAACATAATGGATAGTAAAATCACCATATGAGATGATCTTTTGAGCTGTTAGTCATAACGGTGAAAAAGCAGAGGACAAAGTAATGCAAAAACCCACTACTAATGTGGAAGGGAATGTGGAAATGATTCATTTCTACTAAGACTAACATGTTTCTTAGTATAACACTATAATTTAATAAGCTCTTTTGTTTATGTTACCATGATGGCAACATATTTGCATAACCATTTAGCTAGAAACACAAAATAGAACAATCTCACCAACTACCTTGAACATTACAGAATCCTACAGAAAGATGCTATTCTTTTATCTGTCTGAGAGTCCATGCCCAAAGCCCCAATTCAGGCAACCCTTCCAGTAAGCATACATTACAATGGCAAATTCTAAGTGTCTGCCTCGCAAACTAGAAATTCAGGATTTCACTGAGACAAACCCTGAAGTCATTGCTCAGTTGTTATTAAGGAATAGCTCCCATTGAAGGAAAAGATGCTTTCCTTGATTGGCTGCAGGTGTGTGGGTCTTGAGTGAACTTGCAAGAAAGAGCTTCTGAATTTGACCCAGTGAACTCCTGGATTTCCACATCTTCAAGCATACTAATATTCTGCCATTGCAATATGTATCTTTGAGACATTGTGCATGACCACACAATTTGTAAAGAAATCTCTCATCATTAAGCCCTTAATATCTTATATGATATTATTCACATTTCTGGATCCTTAGAGTCAAATGAATTAAGAGCACTGCTCTGTGTGTGGATCACATATTTTGGCATGCAAATATGACCGGTTTAAAAATCTGAATTTTGTTTTTAATCCAGAGAAAAGAGCAATACATTCTCTACAGCAATATACCAAAATGAGCATTATCACATAGTAATGGTAGACTGTACTGGAATTGTTACTGTCAGATAAGCAGGAATGTTATTCTCTTGTAAATAAGAATCAGAAAACACTGTAATCACTACAGATATACACAAACATAGATATCTATAGTGCATAAATTATTAATTATGCATGACTGTTTCTTTCTATTTGCACAGATTTCACATTAAGATCTTTTCCCTTAAAATGATATATAAAATAGAGAGACAATTTATATCAATAGGACATTTATTCCTGGTTTCTTGCCAGTGTAGTCAATGAAGTTATATCAGAGACAACTCCAACCCAATGAGTCTAGTTTGTCTTTCTTGCTGGTTCTCATCTTTCTAAGTTAAACTTTTGTTGTTGTATCTTGGTATTTATGTCAAAATGCATTCATATTGCTGCAATCATTAACTGTAGGATATCCACCAAGCTCTTCTGACTTCAGCTGCCATGGACTTTCTAATCCACCTTTTCTTTAGTTCCAGTGATGAGACATTATATTTTCATATTACTTTAATTTGGTCCAGTGGACAGAGCAATCAATTGGGACTTAGGAGATCTGGGTTCTGTCCTTGGCTGTTCCAGTGGCCTACTGGATAACATCACACAAATCATTTTACCTCCCCTTGCCTCACTTTCCTAATCTGTAAATTGCAAATGTATGGATGCAAAAAGCTAGGTATTATTAGAAGAGTAAGTATCAGTCTTATTATCATCTCACAGACCAACAACAATGCCTGCGATAGACTAAAACAAACCTTCATCATCTGAAGACTAAGTCACTAGACAAAGGCTTCCTTCTCGATTCAATTTCTGCTCCTGTCATAGATATACTGAATGATGTTGCTCAAGACACATAATCTCTCTAGGCAAAACACTGGCACCCTTAAAGTCTGTATGAATTTTGCCACTGACTTCAGTAGGGTCAGGGCTTTGCCCTCTGTCTCTCAGATCTTTGCCTGTAAAATAGGGCTAATGAGTTATTTAGTTCTCCTGGCCACTGATTTCTCAATTTTAAGTTCTTCATGCAGGGTCCGTCTCTTACATCCAGGGCACAACTCAATTTTGGGTTGGAGGCTGCAGGAACTATTGCAGATCAAGGACATAATAATTTAAGGAGTAGAAATTTGCTAATGAGTTAGAAGGTAGGTTTACAATGCACACTGCAGCATTGTTTAAATGTAAATTTAAATGTAAATTTTAACATAGTTTAAATATGTGAGCTAGCTTTAATTTAGCTTGCCTGCATACAAACAGCAGCACAGAGCCTGGTGTAGTAGACTAATTTACCATGTTGAGAAGCTATAGATAGCAGTTATACTGCTTCCAGTACCTGAGCTAATTTACTGTAAGCTGTTACACTGCAGTGTGTGGTTTAGACACGCTCACCCTTGCTGGGTGACAACAATCATCCACTGAGTGCTCAGTACAAATACTACCTTTAGATATGTCCATCATACAGAAATTCTGTTTTCGGCTACCTGGGAAGAATTCCCTTTGACTCCACTGGGAACTGTTCCCATGCAGCTGAGAGCTCAATTTGGTTCTTTGTGTGTGTTTCCCACACAAGCAAAACAGGAAGGAAGAGATCTCTTATATAATCATCACCAAAATACTTCTGACCTTTTTAACATTTTTGCCAAGAAAAAAGTGATAAAACAGTAAGCTCTAAACTGCAGCTAATTCCACACCCACCATTTGATTTATCCCAGATCTGATAGGACTATATTCATTCATATGTGCATCAGGGTGTTTTGTCCTCTTCTGTCACAATAAAATTATTAAAAGTACATGAGAGGAGGGTGAAGCTGTCATCAAATTACCTCTAGGCCTTTGGGTAACAGCTGTATTGAGGACAGCGTAGTTCACTGAATATGGCACTGAATGCAGACAGCTGACCTGTGTTCTGCTCCCAGCT
The DNA here is from genome assembly GCF_000455745.1 of Alligator sinensis. Classification (NCBI taxonomy): domain Eukaryota; kingdom Metazoa; phylum Chordata; order Crocodylia; family Alligatoridae; genus Alligator; species Alligator sinensis. The sequence goes on along the minus strand of NW_005842517.1, from coordinate 792,025 downwards.
CTACTGATGATCACAGGATCTAGGACAAATCACCTGTTCTCCAATTCAGTGTCACCAAGTGTTAAATGGGTCAGCAATACCCATCTTGGTAAAGTGCTTAGGGATCTGTGAATTAAAAGCACTAATTATATTGTCCATCTCAGACTAAAATAGACTTTTGTCCCACTGGGCCATCATTTGTCTGTCCTATCATGACTTAGCAGCACTTAAAAACATAACTGTGAAGTGTCACATTTGCTGCTAATGGGCATCTACTCTGTGCTCAGACAGACTATTTTGATCTTTTATTGCCCTAATAAATGAATTACAATGAATGGCTGCCTTGCAAAGGGTTAAAATTGTATCTTTACTTCAGCCAATATTCAAGCGTTACAAATCTTTTCAGTTCAAATAAATTATTCAGGAATTCCCCCCTCCATCAGTACCACTACCATCTGGGCTACATTTCTAACAGTCCTGTCTGCTGAACACTTTCTGTCATTATATCAGCCATACTAAGTCTGCAAGATGAGAACGAGGGGAGAATATGCACTGTATACACATGAAAGAAAAGGCTGCTTGCTCTTAATTGCTATGAAACATGTGTTGCCCAAGGCAGAGTGGAGATCAGTCGTGTCAATTATGTTACAAAAGAGCAGAGCAAACAGAAATAATGCACTGACTTTGGGAATAGATGTAGCCTCCTATTTATTTTCTATCAGAAACATTACCATGACTGACAACTAATTCACCTACTACCCTCCATCATTTTAGATCTCTTTCACTATAAATGAACCCACCCACTGACTCAGAAACCATTTAGGTCTGCAATTATATGAGCTGTGGAAATGGGGCTTCTTTTAGAGTTGGTTATGAATAAATAACTGAACAATGAGGGGTCTCGCATATAAACTCTTAGGAATAAAAAGAGATAAGGCAAACCAATCTTCTAGCAGTCAGGCCCCAGGATGTAATAATAATATCCACTACTCTGCATACTAATTTGTGTATTTATTTGTCTGTCCAAACAACACACCAAATGCAGCAGAAAACAGCACAACCTGCTTCTAGGTAACTACAGGGATAGTGAAACTCACTTTAACATGAAGCAGAAACTCCCAAAGCAGTTAAGTGCTTAGTAATATTTGCATCTCAAGGGAACCTCAAGGGATATAGGGAACCCCATGCTTAGAATAAAAAAAACCAGTGTCCTGCTTGTCCAGTACCTTGTCTGAGTGCTAGAAAATAAATATTCCTGACAAGCTATCTATACTGCTGGGGCTACTCCATGATGGTTGCTCCAGTCTGGTAGCTCAAAGTTTGTGTATCCCTTATATCTCCATCTTCCCACAGGAGATGGGACCAGATCTGTGCAACAGATGATTCCTTGACCTCCTTCCACCTCTGCCCTGCCCCCTGCACTCTGTCACCATGAAAGATGCCCTGCAGACCTTTCAAATCTAGCCCACCCCCTTTCATGGATCCTGTAGCCAGAGACACCTCACTGTCCACCTCCATGACAGTATCTTAACATAGAGACCAAGTCACCCCGGAGAAATCTGAAGCCACCTGAATATTTTGTTCTTCTTGCTTCTGAACAGAAAAATATGTGTTCTAGAGCATTTTCCACTCATGGTAGGGCGGCAGTTTGACAAAACAAAGCTAAGTGTCTGATGAAGGTAATCCAGCCTGAAAAGAAAATAGAAGGCAGGAAAAATATGGAGAATGTGTGCAACAGAATCAGCAGCCGGCTTCAGAGCTCCTAGCAATGGGGAATACAAAGGTCTTCTCTTCCCCTCAGGTATGCCTGAGCTGAAGGGACAGCTGGAACCCAGTAGGTGTTAATCTATGAGAACAGTATAGCCAGAATACAATTAGAGGCTAACAAAACTTCATGTAAAGTATCTTGCATGTGGTCTGCAGAATACATATAGCACAGAGAGGAGCAGTAGCATTTAAACATTTCTGACCTCATAGAGTCATAGAGAAGTAGGGCTGGAAGGGACCTCCAAGGTCATCTAGTCCAACACTGTGCCTGAGATAGGATCATCCCCCTCCAAACCATCCCATACAACCATAATCTAAATGCTACATAAAACTGCCCTCAATCCTGACACAACATAGACTTAACACCCTAACCTACCACAGGTAAAGCAGGAGAACAATGGTAGCCAATGTCCTGCTCCTATAAAATGTTGTCAATATATGCATAAGAGGTCCTGGGTAAAGGGCCGCACCCCCTGCTACGGAGCAAGGCAAAAACCCTCACAGTCCGTACCAATCTGACCATGGGGTCACATTCCTTCCTGACCCCATATATGGCAATTAGTCTGACTCTGAGTGGAGGGGCAACAGCCTCTAGCCAGGAACCTTCAGCTTGATTCCTAGTGGGAGAACTGGCACACCCCAGTTGAAGTCCCCAGCCCTACCTGCAGCAAACACCCAATGCCTCTGGGGAGGCTTAAAAAACCCTGACACATATAGCAGGGAAAAAAGGTGGGGGAGGGGGTAACCAGCAAAGCCCAGAAGCATGAGACATATCCATGGTAGAAAATAGGCCTAGATCATCCCCAGCCAGTGTCTGTCCAACCTCCTCTTGAACACCTCCAGTGATGGAGAGTCTACAGCTTCCTTGGGCAGTCTATTCCATTGCCTCTCACAGTGAAGACATTTTTCCAGCTACCCAATCTAAATTTACTCTGCTGCAACTTTAAGCCATTGGTCTGTCTTCCTTTCTGCAGCAAGAGAGAATAGGTGCTTTCCCTCTTCTTTATCGCAGCCTTTCCAGAATATGAAGATTGCCATCATGTCTCCTCTTAATCACCTTTTCTGCAAGCTGAACGTGCCTAGCTCCTTCAGCATCTCCTCATAGGACTTGCTTTCCAAACCCGCGATCATCTTTGCTGCATGCTTCTGGACCCTCTCAAACTTCACCACATCCTTTTAAAAATGTGGAGCCTGGAACTGCACAGTACTCCAGATGAGGCCTAACCAGTACGAAAGAGAGAGGTACTATCAACTCCCATGTCTTGCACCTAATGCTTCTATTGATATAACCCAAAACTGCATTCGTCTTTTGTGCAGCTACATCACACTGCAGACTCATAGTGAGCTTGTGGTCTACCAACACTCCCAAGTCCTTTTCCATAGAGCAACCATCCAGGCAGATGTCTCCCATTTTGTATTTGCATTTTTGATCATTCCTTCTGAGGTGGAGCACTTTGCATTTGTCCACATTGAACTTCACCCTGTTAGCTCTAGTTCAACTTTCCAATCTGTTGAAATCCTTCTGAATTGCGCTTGCATCCTCTAATGTGTTCACAATCCTTCCCAGTTTTGTGTCGTCTGCAAATTTGCTCAAGAAGCTTTCTATGCCAGCATTCAAATTGTTAATAAGTATGTTGAGCAGCACTGGGCCCAGGACAGACTCCTGTGGGACTTGACGTGAAACCTCCTGCCATTCTGACATGGACCCATTAGTAATTAGCCTTTGCTTACGGCTATTGAGTCAGTTATCTATCCACCTTGTAGTAGTTTTATTCATCCCACGTTTCTCCAATTTGTTTACAAGAAAGCCATGCAGGACCTTGTCAAAAACCTTGCTGAAGTCCAGATACACTATATCCAAAGCAGTCTCTTCATTTATCTAAGCAGCTACTTTGTCAAAGGAGCAGATCAGGTTTGTTCAACATGATTTGTTAGTTTTGCTAGCTGCGTGTGATCAGCCTTTCCTCCTCCAGATGCTTGCAAATGGCCTGTCTTACGATATGCTCCAGTAACTTCCCAAATATTGAGGTGAGGCTAACCGGTCTGTAGTTCCCTCCAGCCTGAAAAGAAAATAGAAGGCAGGAAAAATATGGAGAATGTGTGCAACAGAATCAGCAGCCGGCTTCAGAGCTCCTAGCAATGGGGAATACAAAGGTCTTCTCTTCCCCTCAGGTATGCCTGAGCTGAAGGGACAGCTGGAACCCAGTAGGTGTTAATCTATGAGAACAGTATAGCCAGAATACAATTAGAGGCTAACAAAACTTCATGTAAAGTATCTTGCATGTGGTCTGCAGAATACATATAGCACAGAGAGGAGCAGTAGCATTTAAACATTTCTGACCTCATAGAGTCATAGAGAAGTAGGGCTGGAAGGGACCTCCAAGGTCATCTAGTCCAACACTGTGCCTGAGATAGGATCATCCCCCTCCAAACCATCCCATACAACCATAATCTAAATGCTACATAAAACTGCCCTCAATCCTGACACAACATAGACTTAACACCCTAACCTACCACAGGTAAAGCAGGAGAACAATGGTAGCCAATGTCCTGCTCCTATAAAATGTTGTCAATATATGCATAAGAGGTCCTGGGTAAAGGGCCGCACCCCCTGCTACGGAGCAAGGCAAAAACCCTCACAGTCCGTACCAATCTGACCATGGGGTCACATTCCTTCCTGACCCCATATATGGCAATTAGTCTGACTCTGAGTGGAGGGGCAACAGCCTCTAGCCAGGAACCTTCAGCTTGATTCCTAGTGGGAGAACTGGCACACCCCAGTTGAAGTCCCCAGCCCTACCTGCAGCAAACACCCAATGCCTCTGGGGAGGCTTAAAAAACCCTGACACATATAGCAGGGAAAAAAGGTGGGGGAGGGGGTAACCAGCAAAGCCCAGAAGCATGAGACATATCCATGGTAGAAAATAGGCCTAGATCATCCCCAGCCAGTGTCTGTCCAACCTCCTCTTGAACACCTCCAGTGATGGAGAGTCTACAGCTTCCTTGGGCAGTCTATTCCATTGCCTCTCACAGTGAAGACATTTTTCCAGCTACCCAATCTAAATTTACTCTGCTGCAACTTTAAGCCATTGGTCTGTCTTCCTTTCTGCAGCAAGAGAGAATAGGTGCTTTCCCTCTTCTTTATCGCAGCCTTTCCAGAATATGAAGATTGCCATCATGTCTCCTCTTAATCACCTTTTCTGCAAGCTGAACGTGCCTAGCTCCTTCAGCATCTCCTCATAGGACTTGCTTTCCAAACCCGCGATCATCTTTGCTGCATGCTTCTGGACCCTCTCAAACTTCACCACATCCTTTTAAAAATGTGGAGCCTGGAACTGCACAGTACTCCAGATGAGGCCTAACCAGTACGAAAGAGAGAGGTACTATCAACTCCCATGTCTTGCACCTAATGCTTCTATTGATATAACCCAAAACTGCATTCGTCTTTTGTGCAGCTACATCACACTGCAGACTCATAGTGAGCTTGTGGTCTACCAACACTCCCAAGTCCTTTTCCATAGAGCAACCATCCAGGCAGATGTCTCCCATTTTGTATTTGCATTTTTGATCATTCCTTCTGAGGTGGAGCACTTTGCATTTGTCCACATTGAACTTCACCCTGTTAGCTCTAGTTCAACTTTCCAATCTGTTGAAATCCTTCTGAATTGCGCTTGCATCCTCTAATGTGTTCACAATCCTTCCCAGTTTTGTGTCGTCTGCAAATTTGCTCAAGAAGCTTTCTATGCCAGCATTCAAATTGTTAATAAGTATGTTGAGCAGCACTGGGCCCAGGACAGACTCCTGTGGGACTTGACGTGAAACCTCCTGCCATTCTGACATGGACCCATTAGTAATTAGCCTTTGCTTACGGCTATTGAGTCAGTTATCTATCCACCTTGTAGTAGTTTTATTCATCCCACGTTTCTCCAATTTGTTTACAAGAAAGCCATGCAGGACCTTGTCAAAAACCTTGCTGAAGTCCAGATACACTATATCCAAAGCAGTCTCTTCATTTATCTAAGCAGCTACTTTGTCAAAGGAGCAGATCAGGTTTGTTCAACATGATTTGTTAGTTTTGCTAGCTGCGTGTGATCAGCCTTTCCTCCTCCAGATGCTTGCAAATGGCCTGTCTTACGATATGCTCCAGTAACTTCCCAAATATTGAGGTGAGGCTAACCGGTCTGTAGTTCCCTGGGTTCTCCTTCTTGCCTTTTTTAAAGAGGGGCACTACTTTGGCTCTTTTCCAATCCTTTGGTACCCAGCCCGCCTCCCATGACTTCATGAAGAATATGAATGATCATGAAGATTATTGCCAACAGTTCCAAGATCTCCTGTGTTAGTTCCTTGAGGACCCTGGGATGAAGCTCATTTGGCTCTGCTGACTTGAATACGTTGTTTTTCTGTGAACTGGGCACCTATCTATAGGAAATGAACTCACCCCACCAAACCAAGTGATCAGCAAACAGGAAGAACATTTGGTCGCAATCAAGGCAGACCTAGTGAGCACTCAGAGATAGGCATCTTGTGGGTCTTATCATGGATTTGAACTTGTGACTCAGTGCTGAAAATCCATTACATCCATTGTTTAGAGAAGGAGAAGGCAGCATTGTTGAGTAGAGAGCCGTAGTTAGCCATGTTAGTCTGAAGTCAAGTAGAAGGTAGCATTGCTGAGTTACAATCTGAACTCCATCACCTTTGACAAGACAATTCAATTTATGTGCCTTGGTTTCCACATTTATAAAATAAAAATAACCCTACTTACCTGTGGTTGACAGGGTTTAATATGTCACTATGATTTAGAGTGAAATTCATGTTCAGCTAGAATTATAGGAGTCTTGTCTCCTTACACTCAAATTCAGGGCAGCCAGTACGTTGGCCACTTTGGTCAGGGCCAGGAGAGTTTAGAAAAAGACTTATTCCAACAGGAATCTGGAGTGGATAGGAAGGATACAAATATGGGCTGAATGTCAACTATTGTGTGGCCCCACTTTCGGATAGACATTTGGAGAAACAAAGGCAATGGGAGGAAAAACAGGAAGTCTGAGCCTGTTCATGTAAGGATGACGATTATAATAGTGACTGTCTCTCTTTCTAACATACAATGGGCATTTTAAGAGACTGCTACATGACTTTAGCAGGGACATCTCTATAAATGTATTTGTTTGGGCACCTGGGATTATGAAGTATCTTTGCCAATGATAAGTGTCTGAGAGTGTTGCTGGTGGTACTTAGGAAATTACGAGAGGGGAGCAGTGAGGCAGGAGCTAACATGAGCTAGTTAGCATAGTACTATAGCATGGTCAGGAGACTTGGTTTCTATTGCTGACTCTGTCTCAGGCCTGCAAGTGATCTTGGGCAAATGGCTTTCCTGATGTGTTCCTTGGTTTTTCCATCTGCAAAACTGACACCAACCTTCTTTGAGACCAAGTGGTAGGAACTGCTATATAACAGCTAGGTATTATTATCATTACTACCACCACCACCACTTCTTGTCAGAGGCAAGATGCTGTGTCACTGATATAAAGGACAAATGGTACATGTTCTAGAAATGTGACAGACAGTTTAATTCACTGGAACAACAGGAGTTGTACCAACCTACCTGAATTTTCTGCTAAGGACCATTCCAGATATAAGTCACTGCAAGGGAAGACGGGATTCTGACCACCTGTGAGAGACCAGTAACTAAAGAGAAAACCATACCTCCCTTTGGGCACTCAATGTAGGCAGGCTGCAGTCACTGTGGGTAAAGGTGAGTGCATGTCATGGATCCTTCGAAAATTGTGTGAGAAACTTAACTGTTGAATGACTACCCAAATGACTTCAAATATCTTCAAATGTATGTAAAAAGGCAGGGACATGGAGCCCCTTGCTAAAAACAAATGCATGAGTTGGCCTGAAAGTGTGTGTGTGTGCATGAACACAAGTACAAATCTCATGCACAACTGTGGAAATGTCCGGTGGGACATGACAGATGTAAGATGCACATATGCATTTCTAAACAGGATGTGTGGACAGCCAGTTAGCCCCCAGCAAAGGTAGAAACAGAGATCACAGCTGGTATTATCCCATGGGCATGTTAAGACACTTAATTTATTAATGGGTGAAACTCACCCCTTCAGAAGCACACAGATCTAGATTTCAGCCTCCTGCTAGGAAAGATGTTTGAGATCCTTGCATGAAAGACATTAGACCAATTATTATTACAGTTATTAATATTATTCTTCTCTTACCATCCCCAGAGCCAACCAGCCTCCTCATAGCTGCTCTGTGAAAAAGTTAAAATACCAAACTTACAATCCCTTCAGGAAGTCCAACAATATAAAAATGGTACCCTCCCCAGAAAAAGAAAGCTCAATACGACCCTTTGAAGAATGGCTTGGAAAGCAAATGACATGTTGCTTACAAACAGCGTCTCATAAAAACTAGAAAGAACTACACAACACATGTGGCCTCTTTCAGAAAGCTGTTCCCTGGATGTGCTTCATGGACACATGATGACTTTAACTGCTCAGTACTGAAGGGGGAAAAACCCCCTTATAACAGAGTTGCACCAAATGCAAGGGCCTTATAAATATTTAAAGCAGGGCAAACTCAGAGCAATTTGTTTTGTTTGGAAATACCCCGGCAGTGTTTGCATTAAGAATGCATGGTGTGTAATGGGGAACATGTGTTCAGTGAGAATAATAAAACACCTGAGCTGGAAAGTCAAGAGTGCTGACCAACCTCCTTCTCTCTGTAGCCTGGAAATTGCTTTATTGTTTCTTACTTTGAGTGTTAGAACATGATAAAACAGGTGGGACCAGTACGTTAGGATGTTTCACATCAGCCATCTGTCCCGAGAATGTGAATATCAGGGGAAGAGGGTGTGAAAATCACCACCAGTGAGACTGGAAAGATTCTTCAACATTGGTAAAAGAGGGGCCTGCTCTAAAGTCTACTGAAACCATCAGGAGGCTCTCCTTTGACTTCAGTGGCCTCTGCACTAAGCTCTTGTTTCCTCTCAAGCAAAAGGCCACTTGGAAGTTAGTTTTCTCAGTAATGTTCAGGCTCACACAATGCCACGCAGGGCAAGAGAGGCTGTACAGAGTGGCTGGGAAAGCTCTGCTTTGGTCACAATATCCCAGGGATACAATTAGTCTTTTTTTTTTTTTAATTGTGATTGGTTTGAGATGTTAAGTAAGGCAAAGATAGGCAGCTTATGCAGGAGTCTGGCCTGGGACAAGGCACAACTCAGTACTTCTCATCTCAACCAGATGCAAGAGAATGGTGTATCCATTTCCCCTTCCAAAAGCTCTCCCGCGTCATTTGAGTGGGATCATGTGGAGGACATTGAGCCAGCTTAGTGTTTTATTTTGATTTACAGGTACTAAATACAAAGACATATATTAAAAAGTTAGCAATCTGTCTCCAGTGATTTCTTCTAACTTTATGAGGCGAAACCTGGAGCTTGTGCCATTTGCAAGCCTGAGAGAGAATTGATTTTAGTGTAGCTGCAATGTTTTGAATAAGCTTTAAAATCAGTCATAGCTAAACTACTGTACACAGTACTGCTTTCTAAATGTGGCCTTTTTGATTATATGACTAGCAGTCTAATCTGTTTCAAATCTAACATTTATTGGTTGCTTATGCAGCTGGAAGTGTGGTCATTTCCTAGGCTCACTGACCTACTTGGGCTGCGTGAGATTCCAGTGCTCCGTAATCTGCTTACCAACAAGTGGAAAGTGGGAATTTACTTTCTTTGAAAGCCCCACTTAACACCATTCCCCAGTTTGTCTCCTACACTCTATACGCTTTATTACTGCAACCTGGCAGTGTCTTACAGTCTGATGTATTTTTCCACAGGACTCTTCTATGCTGCTTCTGCACTGGGCTGTGGCCCATCCTCAGGAAGGATAAGAACACATGAGATACCATGCTGGGTCTGACCCCATCTAGTTCAGTATCCTGTATCCCTCAGCGGCCTCTAAGGGCAAGAGTCTTCATACAGATTTATCTGTCCCCTGCCCAGTGTAGCCAGTTTAGCACAGTCCTGTGCATACAGCCCAGCATGACTTTCAGGTGCTGTACACTGGCTATAGTTTCATACATGTTTGGGGCTGGAAGGGACCTTACAGATCATTTGGTCCAGCTCCCCTGCACTTGGGCAGGAAAGACTGCTGGGGTCAGATGACCCTAGCAAGGTGGGCATCAAAATGCTTTGTGAAGATAGCCAGAGTGGGTGACTACCACCTCCGCGGGATGCCTGTTTGAAACCCTCGGCACTAGACTTGTAAAGAAGTTTTTCCTTATGTCCAGTCTGAAGCGATCAATTGTTGTCTTATTTCTGAGATTTCTGGGGTGTATGGAGTGGGAGTAAGGTGGCTGGGCATGTTTCCCTAATGGGCCGTGAAGGACTTGCCTGTGGTCACATAGAGTGGCTGTGGTTGCACAAGGAGTCTCCGGAGTCCACTGCAGTGCCCTAAACACTAAACCATGCTGAGGCTGGGAAGCATTGTTCTCTCTCTGCATGCAGGAAAACTGGGAAGTCCAGAGTGGTGCCACTTACGCGGACTCTTTATGGTACCGTGGCATTTCAAGCATGTGTATAATCCACAAGCCTGGACTGTTCCAGAGTATGCAAGGGGTTAACACAACCCTGTAGTGCCCTCCTTGTTTACTTGCAAATTAGGGAGGTGAGTTTGCTGTGAAGGATCTGATCAATACCTTCCAGCTGCCAGGTTAATCAGAATAAATGAAGACCTGTTCATTTTGATCTTTGCCAACTACATTTGGTCACTGTATAAAAATATTTCTTCAATCTACAAATTAATGAATCTTGATATTGTCTAGCTCGACATCTGAACAAGAATATACATTTTTAATTGAATAATCTGGTTTTAATTTAAAGTTCTTCTGTGAGTAAGTGGCTCACAAAAGAATGAAAGAATTGATCCCTGAACCACTTTAGGGCTGAGGCTCTGACCTTATGGCCACTGAGGCTCAACTCTTAGAGTCAGGCACTTTGAGATTTCTCAGAAGTTGTTTTAGTGGGTTGGAAAAAGTTGTATTTGCTTAAAGACAGGCTGAATTTCATGGGGAAAGTTTAATGAAAATCTGTTCAGCCACTTTTAAATTCCCATGTGTGAAAGCAAAATGCATTTCATATCCTGGAAACATATGATTTGTCTAGGGAGAGAACAGAAACACTGATAATTTCATGGCAGTGTTTTCTCCACCCTGAAATTCAAGCTTTGCATTTACATGGCCCTCTGTGGGTTCATACGACAGTTTAAGTACAATAATGCCAGAGGGCTAAAACAGTTTCTCAAACTGTAGCAAAATTGCCAGAAGCAGAAGTAACACAATTTCAAGGGAAATTCTAATCCTCAGGCAATGTTTTGCTACTAATGAGGCAAATCCTGGATCTCTGTAGCACCCAGCACTCTCAGTGATCTCGGGAAGTATTTTAGCATTCCAGTACATACACACAAGGGGACACAATTGAAAACCACACACTATTTCATATGTCCCAAATCCTTATAACTACACATACTACACAGCCACAGAACTACTGAAATGCACCCACTTCTAGAAGGGAGGTGGTAGCCAGCCATATACACAATGCAGTGGGTGGGGGTATGTGTGAACACATGATACAATTCCAACTTGCATCATTCGGCAGGTCTTTGGGATAACAGCTCCAGGCCAAGCAGAGAAGGATACTGTACAAATTAACATCTAGAGCGGAAGAACAGTAGTGAAGAGCCTAATTCCACTGCCTTCACCCACTCTGAGTAGTCCTTTATTCACATTAGTAAGAGTACGCGGGGTGGAAGAAGAGCTGTACTACATGAGGAGAGCACATGCATGGAGCTGGAATTTGGGCCATTCATAAAAGTCCAACCCTCCCGTTTTGAAAATTTCACTTCCAGTGCAAAGGCACCAGGACTTCTCTGATGACAGACACAGTGGGACATTTCTTCCAAGCTCCCTCTGAAATCCCATTTGGCAGAGGCCCATCAGCCTGCTAAAATGTGCATGGTAAGAGCTGTTTTTAGGCTGTATCTATTTGGGGGAGTTTAAGACATCTGGATTCTCACTTAGCCTTGAGAATAAGCCCCCCACACATTACAAACACAAAGCCTGGTCTTAAATAAAAGTTCAAGCTTGGACTGATTATGGAAGATTGATGGATAGACATGCTTGTCAGCTCCAGATCTTCCTGTATGTGGTTCTTCCTATATAGCGATTAGTGTCAGAGGGGGAAATGACTTCTGCAGCCCCCGGTCAGCACAGTGTCCCATTCTCAAAGTTTCATCCCTATGCTAATGAGCTGGATTGACCTTTAAAAACCAAATCCTGGTCTCAGCAAGCAGCTAGGAGTCAACAGGCTAGGCTCTGGAGATCCGCCATCTGGGTGTGCAATGGGAAGAGCTCCTCCCTGCTTTTCCCTTCCCGCCTCCCCACCCAGTTGCTACTGGACCAAGGACTGAGCTCCTGTGCCTTCCTCACTGGGGGTTCAGCAGATGGGAAGCTACCAGCCTTCCCCGCTATGTTCCCCTGCAGAATGCCTTGCCCTTGCCTACACTTAAACACCAGTACTTTTATTGATATTGCCCATCTGTGGAAAAATAAGCCAGAGTGCTACTACAGATAGGGTTCAGGCAGCAGATGGCTTTTCCAGCTGTCAGAGGCTGTTGAGCTCATCTCTGGGGCTGTCCCCTCCTCTCTGGCATGCTGGGAGCTGCAGCTGAAAACATTGGTAGGTGGGTGCAACAATGAGTAATTTTAGCAAAAGATGTCCAGGAGCTGGGGCACATCCGACCTGTGAGCTTTATGTCGTTGGGGGAAAGAATCCTTGTCCTATCTCCCTTCCTTTTGCAGGTCCAATCTAACTCAGCACCCTACATTACATATCCTGTCTGGATGAAATCATCCTTCATAGGCAAAGCTAGCTGATTATGCAAGGTCCGCCCAGTATTCCTAGTTAATTCATGTAAGATTCCTATGGGATCCTGCTCATGGCACCTTGTTTTACCTTATAACTGGGAAGTAACGCAAAAGAAAATCCTAGTGTCAACAAGGCAGGTTACAGTTTTCACATGTGATAGCAGGATGAGGTAAAGACTGGAGGATGTGTAGGGTAGAAGCTAAGATGGCACCTTACAGACCAACTGATTCAAAGAGACATGAGCTTTTATAGGTAACAGCTTACTTTGTCAGATGCTATGAATGGACGGGCAGAAAGAAAAGATTTTACACTGAACAGGGGGAGAGGATGCTGGAGTAGCAGTAGCAGACTCAGATAGCTTTTCAGACCAAGCTGTTTAGTGTCAAAGTGAAGCAAAAAGACCAAATTACGAGTAAAATGTCTAAGAGATTCTATATAAGACTTTGCTCTCATTTTCTTGGGTGGAAACTAGCTGACAACAGTTCTCCAACATTTCAGAATGGAACTGGATGCCTCAGGGGATTGGTAGTAGAATATTAAAATAACAGTAATACTTTGTACTCTTACAGCATCTTTCTTCCAAACATCATCCAGTGTTTACAAACAGCGGTGAACTAAACCCCTTGGCGTTTCCATGGTTTAGCTATTAGGCAGTATTTTCGTTCTGAGTCCCACCTATTAGCACCCCTGCTTTAATGGGAAAGTGATGGACAAAGGAGTTAAGACCCAAGTTTTCCAATTTGAGTACCTAAAATTAGCTAACTCACCTGCATGAAGGTGTGCTATTTGGTTTTCTAAAATCAAATTATATTATTACAAATTTGGTCCCCTTCCAAACAGCTCACTGTGCTGCATTATGTTCCTACACTTGCTTTTTTCCTGCAAGAAAAATACAAGTATATTGTAGAAATTTGCCAAGCTGCATATGCACACACACATACTTCTTTTGATAATGGTAATACTGAATTAGTATTCCCCAGAAAACATCATTAAGGGTGGTACATAAAATATACACTTAATCCTGCATAATTAAAAAATGGCTCTGCAACTTTAATGCATGTTGCCCTTGATCATGTGGAAGCAAGAGAGAATAAAATCATTAGGAGCTACATTATTCGAGTAGCCTATTATCATAGTGTAATCTTATTAAGGAAAATTCATGTTGGTATAGCCTCTTATCTTCTTCGCTTACAGATGAGCCATGTGGTGTATTTCTGAGTGCACACAGATAATGAAATTATAATGAATTATGCAGTCTACATATAGAAAAAGGAGTATAATTCTGACCCTTTAAGGAGGGCTACAGGTTTTTCATAAGGAAGGGAAATCATCACACTTCAGTTTCTGAGTATGAAAGAGCTACTGATGTTTATTTGTAGGCACATGATTTTGGAAAATAATTTGGCATCTTCACTGTAAAAAAGGAAAATCTATTGCTATGGAGCCACTAGATCTGACACTGACTTGCTGAATGACATTAGATATGGCGAGTTTCTGTGATATGGTTATATATTTTAACAACTTAGTGGCATTCTACCACACCTGTTACCTCACTACATTTCTTTTATGCGCTATTTGAAGGTGTCTTTAACCATTGTGTTTAGCTGATCATGAAAGAGTGGCCAATAGAGTGCAACAGTCAAATCAAGGGTCCTTTGGGCCAACATTGCTATAGCAAACCAATTGCTATGGCCCATAGCACACAAGGTAGTGATGTGGCTAGCATCACATCCAGCTACCTTTCACTCCCAAGTCTGAATGACCCATTTGAGGCTGTGTCAATTGGTGGAAGCCTTCAACACAAGTCTTGGACAGGGCTTGACCAGCTCTGGAGTCAAAAAAGCCCAGTCTCAACTCTCCCATTATCTGCTGTGAAGGCCTGTTTAAAGGATATTCATGCAATTATGCATTTTTGTAAAGTTAATTATGGTGGACTTACTTAGCTAATGACCGATGGATAATTTGATAATATTAGGTTTATAAGTGTAATGAACTTAACTGAAGTATGGATTACTATCATGTTCTAATTAAACTAAAAACACATAACTTAATATATTAGCAGTCAGAGGAAGATTTAATAGTTGTTTCGGGTCAAACTGTTAAGATACATTAATGTGTTTTCTAAGGCCTCCAGCCTTTAATTGGTATTTTTCCTCCAAGTAGAAATGATGTTATTTTAAATGGGAAAGGCAGATAAGATTTCCTTGTACTCTCAGAAAATATCTGGAATGTGTTTTTGGACTGTAACTCTCATGCCAGACCCCTATGACCTTGATTTATGAGCTCTAACTTCCTTGATTTCCTCAAAATACAGCAGCTTGCTGAAAAGATGAGGAATGCTAATATTCCTGAATCAACTAATGCAATGATTAAAAATGCATTTTTGCAAAGCACTGAAATAGGAGTACTGTTTGCTGCTCTAGTATCACTTTGCTTCTATGCAGCATAGGGTAGAAAAGTCATCATTATCCTGCACTGTATTTAGATTGTGATATAGAGCTTATACCATGTATTCTTCCCACTAACCATGGCTGGAAAGTATTTAACTTTTGACACACACGGGTAGCATTTATGTAAAGCTCTGATCAGAAAAGTCAAGCACTGATCACATGAGGACAGAGCCAGAATTGCAGGGGTATTGGAGCTCAGATTTGAGGTACATTAGCAAAGCAGTAAGGGTGTGCAGCTGTTGCTTGCACAGTGCATTACTAGCCAGTTCTAGCAGACCTTGCAGAACTAAGAGGAAGTGACCTAGTCTAATCAAACTTTTTAAAACCAAATTAACAGTTGTTGGAATTAACCATCTGGAGGCTGGATGCAGGACATTCGCAATGGCAGGGACAAAGCTCTGGAATTGGTCTCTTCATATGACAGCACCATTTCTGCACATCTTTAAGGCACAGTACAAGATGAATCTTCTTTCTCTGGCTTCTGCTCAGGGCAAGTAAGGGGCGTGTCACTGGTGAAGTCTCCACTCCAGTTCTGAACAAAAGCTACACACTTGAAAAACAAAAGTTACCCTCCTGGAGTCTCTCTGTTTAATAAAAAGCCATTTTCACAATAACACTAAACCCGAGCCTTAACCTTCTTTTCTGGCTTGGGTATGTGTACAGCTTCTCCCTTAAAGATCACTCTGTCGCAAAACCAAAAGCCACCTTTCCTGAGATAAGAATACTTCCACCTTGACATATACTCATCTGTACCCCTGTGAATGAGCAATACTGAAGTTTCAGGTCCCTGCAGGCTGACAGAGTGGGAAGACAATCGGAATACCAGTATCTAGATACCTTGGTACAAAAGGGCTGGCACGTGATATATTTAAGTTTGAGCCTGTTTTCAATTCAGAAAAGCCATAGCTCTTGTTTTCTGTTTTATTTGTACCCACAGAGGTTGTACTGGAGAAGCACTTAAACCTGTGAAATATATATTCAATGAAAATACCTGTGAATGCTCAGTTTGAAGAAGGAACTAACAGCAGCTTCCCCTTGAAAGACAAAAATATTGCAGCAAAGAGAAGGCTAGAAGGGTACAACTCCCTTCCTGTCCTTTTACCAACTAGCACCGCTCTTTATTGTGAGAATGTGGGTAGATCGCTCTGTGGTAGGAATGAATGTTCAAAGAGATATTTGGTGGGTTAGGAAAAAGCATGAGTTCAGGAAGAGCTGTGGTTATGATCAGAGGTGTCACAGAAGCCACTAAACTAGCAGAGGAGATGACACATTAGAGCGGCCCGAAGTAAAGGCTTCCTGTCATAAAAATATTAGTCTCTGGGCACATTGCACCCCTTCTTGAAACAGACCAAGCGGCTGCAGTGTGCACAAGAGTAGCATGGACAGCACTTAAACCAGTCCACAGGACACTGCTGGTAAGTTCAAGTTTCTCCATAAAGCCTGACCATTGAATTGATCCATTTTCTGTTATTCAATATCACATGCACAATCCCCTCTCCTAGACATTTCCTTAAGAGAAGGTTTTAGGTTCCTTAACAGAAGGTTTTAACTTCTTCTTTTTAAACAGCAACTGTGTCTTGAACTTTCAGTACTGCAGTTAAGCACAGTATTCATTGCCTGAATCACACACTCAGCATTTCTTCCTCCCACGTCACAAACTGGCTTCCAAAAGGGCTGACATTCAAGTTATTTACAACCAGAGTGCTCGGTGTGGATGTAAATGGATATCATTCTCTTGTATTTTTGTAACATGCAACATAAACTTGTTGCAACAAGTCTGACATGGCAAATTATTCTATCCTCAATGATGCCCATTAGTGCACCTGTATGTTTTCCCTTTAAATGTGATCCATCAGCTTACTAGCATTTAGCTCTCAGAAAGAAACTTCAGTCCCCTCTTTTTACCCAAATGCAATATAAATAAGAAAGCCAGGGGTCACCACCACCTTCCACTCTTCTCAGCTTGTCACTGTCATTATTCCATCCTAGTTAAGTCCCTGGCATGATACTATTATGAAAACATAGAACACATTTGTGGTTTACTTAGTCATAGGATAACCTCATTCCAGAGAGTCTTGTTACTTTGGGGGAAGTTCTCCTTATTAAAGTCAATCTCATCAGAAAGAAGATTTTGAGAAGCGGCCATTTGACTCAGCTTTTCTTTGTACTTTATTTCTTGGATGCTGCACACTCAAATAAAAGGATATATAATTCTGGGGAGTGGGACACTGATGATGAAATCTCAAATTGGATTTCAGGCTCAGCTGCATTCCTATCAGATGGTCAGGAGACAGGAGGAGAGAACATACTATAGGGTCGCAGAGGATTTGCATAGGATATACTGGTACTGAAGAAGATAGAGCCTGGTACCAAAGCAACCAAGATAAAGTAGCCATTCCCAGACAAATAATGAGGTAGGCAGATTCATTGAGAAATAAGGATAAAGTTAAAGAGGATTATGCCTCAATCACATACAGCAACAAAAATAGTTGCATGTTAATCAGAACTTAGGCTCTGGGATAATAATCAAAAGGAATTTAAAATCTCCCTACCACGCATCAGTTAGGAAAGCAAACATACTAACGTGGCTGCTGCACTAGAGAAGAACAATGCAAATCAGAAGCAATAGGTGTGAGATTGTCCTTTGATGAAAGTGTATGCATTTAGGTGTCATACTAGCATACGTCTAGGAAAGAAAGCAGAGAAACAAAAAGTATAGACGACAGGAGCAAGACTGGGATGGGTATTAGGTTATAATTAGATGGACAGGATGGGTGAACTAGTTTTGTATTCATTAAAATGAGAAATGGGAGGAGCAATACGGATGAAATGTATACATCAGTGCTTGCTCTACCTCCTATTTAAATAAGAACACATCAGAGAGTTTAAACTAAGAGAATGCTGCCAAGCGTTGTTACCCAGAACTACAGATTACTGGCAGTGGAGTCAGCCAAAGAACCACCCAGAGAAGCAACCACACACCCAAATGTTACAAGGAGAAAATATTTGCAGACATGTCTGTCCTTCATACCCTGATCAGGGTGCCTTGTCATTGAATTCAATTCACATTCAGAGAAAGCAGACACACACATCAAGGTAGTACCATGCATACAAAAAGGAAGGCAGTGCTGGCTTTATAAGGGAACTATGTTCTCCATCTTTCCTTTGTGCTTGGTTAAAATTAACTTCCCAGATATGCAAGAGGCTTCAGATAGGTACTAGCCTGTATATATTACACACATCTCACCAACTTGATGCTGAATGGCAATTGGAAAGTAAGTAGATACCCTATCACCAGATCATGAAGGAGCAAAAACATTTGCATAAAAATGACAGGATTTAATGAGGAAAAATGGAAGCTATACGTTCTCAAAAAATCCACAGATTTCGTTCCTGCGGGTCCCGTAGACTAAATCCCCTTAGCAATAGGATTTACATGTTCAGATGAGGAAAGGTGAACCAGTGTTAAGGGAAAGATAACACACATGCTACTTTGCTGGCCCCAGTTCATTTTCATGCAATTGTGTTTTTAGATAAAGAGGCCTCTCTTGGTTTTCTTATGAGAACAGTAATGGAAGATATACAAACGCACCATCAATATATTGCCCTTTTGGCTAAATCTGCAGCCTTTGTGAAATGTGCAGGCTGGCGGTGACGACATGTGTTCAGTAGTTCTCCTGCTTATTTTCTGGGACTTTCCCTGGAGTAGCCGAGTGAGAGCTGCAGGGCAGTTTGACTATGGGACACTATTATTCAGAATGGGGTTCTTAATGGCTAACCAGGTTTTGTGTCAAAGTAGAGAATCTAGCAGGGGGCAGACAGGTTTATTTTGCATCAAGGTTATTTTAGTGAATTCTCTGTAGTTTCAGTATTGCAAAACCTATAATCTCCAGTTCAACAGATGAGCCCTTTTCAACAAACCATGTAGGCACATACTTAACTTGAGGCACATACTTATAGGCCCTTAAAATTAAGCATGTATTTATCTGCTGTGATGAATAAAGAAAAACAAAACACACCACACGCTTAGCTGAACTGGGGCCACAGAGAATGGACAGCTGATTTTAACCACCGGCCTAGAAAATAAAGGTAAATAAACCTAAAGAAAATACATATATACTCTTACTAAATTCATTCACATACATACATACACCAAAAAAAGCAACTAATTTAAATCTTAAAACACACAACAAGCTCATCTTTGGCAACAGTGGCAGGTGGGTCTATTTCTGAAACCAGTTACTTTATGTTTTTCTTTATTAGAAAAAAGTGATTAAATATGACATTTTAAAATATATTTGAGGTTAAGCTAACTAGAATAATCCCAGCCCTACTCTACCATTACAACAAACCTCCTGACATTCTGCAACACATGCAAGCAGCTGAAACACAAAGATAATCTCTTCCCTGGGATGGAGCTGTGAGATATCCTTGTCCTTAGGTGTCCCTGCTGTTCTGATGGTTACTGATGCTCAGTGAACTTGAAGCATACAGTCATGAATGGCATAGC
The DNA here is from genome assembly GCF_000455745.1 of Alligator sinensis. Lineage (NCBI taxonomy): Eukaryota > Metazoa > Chordata > Crocodylia > Alligatoridae > Alligator > Alligator sinensis. Next base: position 772,389 of record NW_005842517.1, on the reverse strand, counting down.
TCATGCAAGTCTCTGCATATCCTTACATTGATTTCACTAGCACAATTATTATAAAACCTTCCATGCTGCTCTCTGCACATTCTGAAATGTAAATCATGTTGCTAGATTCTGGGTAGAAAGTAGCATTGTGCTGCCAACATTCCTGCCGCATGTGGTTTTCCTTATTTCTTATCACACTATGGTACCTCAGCATGGCCATGAGGACAGGTGACATGCTGGGTTCATTGAAAACCAAGCAAGTGGAAAGACTCAAGGATTATGCCTGACCTCATTGCAGCCAATGACCAAACTCCTCCAAAATACAAGGAGAGACAGACTGATACCACTGAAATTTCTGGATAGTAGCATGACCACTATTGTGAGCCTAAAGCCTCTTTTCTAGGCCACAAGCATAAAAATAAGCCCATCTGGCTCTTCTGTTAGTATGCCCACAGGTTGTAGCCTTGTCAGTATGAGATTATTTAGTAATAACAGCTGAAACCAGACAGGGTAACTTCAAATACAACTACTAGAGGGTGGTACCTCCACGGCTTATGAGCAAAAAAAAGTGCGTGGAGGGGAGGTATTTTAGCAATTCCCATTAGACTGGTTTGAAGGAGCTCTGGGATTAAGTTTCCAGTACCATGTCAAATGCTGAAGAGATATTTTCCCCAAGCTCTTTGAAAACTAAAATATAAGATTTTGCTGCATTACTATAAATGGTGGCATGCACAGTCCGGGAAAGATTATTTATTTACTCATTCCTCAGCATATGCTGAGCCAAATTTTGCTTGTTTTATTCATAAATGGAACTGCCTGTAAGAGAAAAGCCAGCAGGTTTTGGCCCCTCCTGTATAAATCCTCTGGTATTGCAGGGCGTATCGGTCTACTGTGAAAATAAACATTCTTGAAACCAGCTCTGCACTGGAGTTGTGTCTGCACTGGAGAATTTACCAATAAAAGGTCAGGAATCTTATCAACGAAAGGTTGACTAAACTTCGGCTGATGAATCAGCTGGTTTGCAGAATTGTGAAAAACACTCCTCTGCACTCCCTCTTGGCAAAGAGTAGACCTAGGAGCTTCAAAATTGTAAGTCACTGCCAAATCTTTAAATGTCACATTAAACTGCCACAAAAGAGAGAAAGTTTAGATTTCTCTCTTACCTTCAGTTCTAACACTTCCTTCACTTTGTCAGCTCATGGATCTAAGGAAACCCCTCAGAGTGGCATCACATTCACTTCTTTATGACAGATTTTCCTATAGGGTATTTTCTATAGCTGTTTAAATTCATTCATTTACTTGCACTTCCTCCATGCCTGATACCTCATACCCAATACCTGCTCCTGCTTCTGTTCCCACAGAGGAGTCATGAAGTATTGGAAAGGGTGATTCCAAGCATTAGCAAAGTGAATGGCAGGTTCATCATTTGCTGGAAAGCAAAGGGTAACAGTGATGACTGCAGAAATGCACATTGCTATAACTGTGAGCCTATTTGAAGCATCCATTTCATCCTAACATTTAGGGCCAAATATAACCATGGTGAAAGTGAGCACATCACTGAAGGCAATAAAGTTGCACCCACTTACATTAGGGGTTGAATTTAGTCCCTGGACTCCATCTGCTAATATAAATCTTTTCCCCTTTCTTCTCTCAATCTCCACCCCAGCTGTTTTGAGAGCGTCACTAATTTGCTCTTCCTGGAAGATCTCTTTTCCCAACCCTGTTTTCTATCAGGATGAAGCTGCTTTCTATCAGGATGAAGCTGACTGATGAGAAACAAGTCTAGAGGTTAGTACTGTAATTACTCCCAGAGAGTCCTTCCCTGGATCGGTATCACACTGATACTCTCTCTACAGTGTCTATGAGATCCCTGAAGACAGAGAGAGTTACCGGCAAAGGCCTATTTAGAACAAAAGGATGACTTCTGGTACAACGATCTGAGCACTACGTGTGAATATTCTCCAGCCTGACTAAACATCCTGACTGCCATCTTGAAATCCTAAAGGGGTTTTAACCCTACTTTCAAATTTAAACTCTTAAGCAAATGCATTCTGCTTACTTGGGTTTGTATCCAAACCCCAGTAAAGCTCAATGTCATTTGTATTCCTCTTACTGCACTTGTTATCTCCACACCTCTAAGGGCACAATCACATAACTGCAAAAAACATTTTCCTTTTGACTGAAAAGTTTATTGAGTATGGATCCTAGCAGAACTGTTTGAGGGAGGGCAGACCTTTAATCCCCTTTCCCCTAGCATCAGTAGCTATAGGTTTGTATCATCTTTCAAACTCACTGCTGGAAAGATGTTGAGCTATTTTGTTTCGTTTCTTGTGGACAGTTTTGCAAGACTTTGGGAATGCTGGGTAATGTGGAAGCCCCTGTGAGTTAGTTGTATACTGTAGAAGCCAATCACTTGGATATCTCCAAATCAGCTCGGTCAACTCTATGTCCACTAGACCTTTCTGGAACATGCATAATAGACTTTTTGGTTGTTTTTTATTTCCGTCATGAAACTAACCATTTGCACTTGGTAAAAAGCTGCAACAATGCCGAGTCACTCTTCACGTGTTGCTTACAAAAATCTTCTGACCCACACTACTAGAATGAGTCAAAATATATGAAAGAAACTTTCCCGGACAATGTTCTTGAAACTCCTTCCATCTCTCTGCTTTTATTCTTGCAATATTTAAAAGACTGTTCAAATTTACATTTTAATGTGTTTTTAAAACTTACCAGCTCTGGAGCTAATCAAAATGAAAGAGATAAACATATGCTGAAAATGTCACTGAGATGTTAAAATTGGAAATATCGTGGTGAGTTCTACTCCTGTCACTGGCACTCCTAGTATAAAGCGAAGTCTTTTAAACAGATGTTAACTTTCGAAGCCTGTGTGCCCCTTTCACTGTAAAAGAAGCAGGACAATTCTACTGCAGGATAAGCTGCCAAGTGTGGTGATGTGAAGACAGTATGGAATTAGAATATCTTTTAGGACTTTATCAGTTGGTGATTTCAGAACCGTACCTAGGTGGGAGCTTTGTCAAGTGCAAATGATTCATTCATTTTTGCACATTCTTCACTCCAGGAACATGGAGGGGGAGAAAAAAGTAATTGCGTTTCTAGGGCCATTTTTTAAAAGAGTATCAGAAATGCTGTCAAGAACATAATAGTTGACAAGACCTTAGGAGACCTGCTGAGTAGAAGCTGCATTCATGCTGGAGCAGGTTATTTGCACTGCAACTTGCACAATAAGAACTAGATGAGCAGGATCTAGGTTATAAAGACAAAGGGCCAGATTCTCTGTGGGTGTAAATCAGCATACTTCCACTGTCTTCCATGCAGTGACAGCAACTCGTACACATGTGAGGATCTGGCCTGAGTTTATCGTATTATTCTACTTGTTACAGGCAGCGTAAATTAAATTTCACAAATTCAGGAAAGCAAACAAGACACAGGCTTTGTGTAGCACATAGGCATGGCTTCTATGAAAGCAACTTGATTATTTTTTCACATCTTGCCCTCACCTTGGCATTCAATGACGCTGACAATGACAGCATGGTAATGGAAAACTCAGAAAGCCACACAAAGGTGGGTTGAGTTCCAGGAGAATATGTTCAGTGATCTCAACCCCGAAGAGCTCAAGAGCTCTGTTCTCCACAGGATGAATAACTCTCAGTAGCATCATCAGCAGTTATACACTCACATCCACAAAGCTGCTAAATTCACATCTGGTTGCCTCAGAGCAGGCAACTAAATCTACATTTGTCACCTACAAAAATGCCTACATTTTCAAAAGCGCTGAGCACCTATAACTACCAGTAAAGCCAGTGGGAATCTGTGGACCTTTAAGTGCCTCTGAACATAGGGCCTGGTGTGCTAAACAAGCCAGACTGCAAGCAAAAGTTGACAGCTACTCAAAATCTTCTCCTCTGTTTAAAATGGGACATATGACAAAGGGCAAGAAATTCCAGATACTTAGGGCAGGGAAGTCAACAGAAAAAGAAAAGAAAAGTGCACTCCAAATACTGTCTTTTCTTATCTACACCAAAGGGCTTCAGAGTGAAGCAGCTTTTACAGCAGTAATCTGCCAGCTCCTGGTGCAAGGCAGCAGTGAGTTTCGGGTAGGTCTTGTGAGAAAATTCCTGAAAACAAATTTCAGACTTCATTTTGAGAGCTCCTCTCTCTGTATATTGCATGCTAGTTCAAAGCACCCCAGCACCTTTGTGAAGCATTCTTTGAACCCATTCATTTGCCTTTCAGGACCGAAGGATGTGATTACGTGATATTCACTCCCAATTTAATTGGAATCAAATAATTACAAGAATGATTAATTCTCAGGCTATGCAAATCTTCAAAGCTGGGAGCATATGAATATTCAAGCTGAAATTGAGCATGTAACATTTCAAACCATCTGAGAGCAAATTTCTCCATGCAGTATCAGATGAATTTCGCCAGCCCTCCCTCTCCAATTTCATCTTCTTTTCTAAGAGGTTTTCATGTACATATCAAGCATGTAACACTGATGCGTACTTTGTACAAGACTGCACATTCATATCAAATAAAACTGACTGCCACATCCCCAACTGTACTTTCTAAGAGACTCTTTCATCTAGACATGACTGGCTTAATTGCAGTTCACTTGCAAATACGGCCAATTCTTTCCCAGACCATACAGTGCCCTCCCTAGACACCATATAATGGTCTCAATCTGACATTTTTCATGTATGCACCAAAGTCAAAATGAGCTCTGGATGCATAAAGATGCAGAATTGGGCCTGACAAATGCAGTTTCTATGGCCTAGCTATCAAGGGAAGCCTGCTTTGTCTTGAACTCACAAAACAAGCAGAAGACAAATCTGATGGAATTAAATTCCAGCTCATTCATTTTAACTGAAAAGAAAAAAGCTGCTCAAATGTACTGGTTTGTTGGTTAACTCCAACCGCTGAGATGCATCTTAAATGCATCTCACATGGGCTATCATAAGTCACCACTTGTTATCCAGTCACTAAATGGGGAACATTTATGATGTAGTTGCTAGATTTAAAATAACTGTGACCAAGATTTTATACCATAGGGGCCTAGAGATAGATCCCTGCATCCCAATGCAGTACTGAGCACCCAAAAGCTCACTTGACCTCATTCCAACTATCTCTGAGGGTTTAATTTTGGAAATGCTGCCACTTAGGACACACAAATGACTGCTGGTGCCAGAGTTTTCAAACAGTATACATCAGCTCAGATTTATCACACCTTACTGATATGTTAGCCCTACTGATTTCAGTGGCACGGAAACAGCTGATTGAAAAGTGCAGCTCCTCAAGTGCACAGAAACCCTCTTCTAAAACTAAATGTATCAAATAAATAATTGTTAGTTCAAGGTAATCCTTCTCCATTTGGAGTTGTAAAATGATGAAAATTATATGCATGCAAGAATCTAAATCAAACTACCTGAAAGACAGCTGAGGTATAAGACCTTCTGCCTACATTCTTGGTAGAAAAGATGTCTCTTTATGGAGAAATTACCAAGGGTTTGATCCTGTATTAATGAAATCAACAGAAACTGGACTGGGTCTTAAATCCTCAAGTCAGAAAGAAACAGCTGGCAGAGCTTGAACTATAGACTGTAAAATACAGTCTTATATCAAAATAAAATATTATAAGAACTATTTAATGCAGGAAAAAAATGTGTGTTTTCTCCTGAAAGTACATGCAGGCAGGACCAGAGAGAAACCCATGTTATGTAAGTACTGTGTCAATTCAAGTTCGTTAAAAATAGTTTAAGTTAATTTATAAATTATAGAAAAAAATAGTGAGGAAAAGCTAATCTAGTGCTGCCATAATCTCTAATTCAGGTTATTTTCTACACAAGTGACTACAATCCAGTGCAGGGATGGAGAAAATATGGCCCATCAACTGACTGGATCCAGCCCATGGCTGCCTCTGTGATGCTCTGCATAGGACCACCAGCTCCTGCCCCACCGGCTCTTGCTGGGGAATCCCTGTGCCGTGCTCCCACCTGCACCTGCCAGCCTGGGCCCCAACCAGCGGGCACAGCTTCTGATGAGGCTGTTCCTGGTGCTGCTGTGCTCTCCTCACCTCCAGCGGGAGCCACCTGGCTGAAGCTTCTCCCCTGCCCAGAGCAGCGCCGCAGGGGCAGTACTGGGATCAGGTTTCTTCTCTTGCCCCTGCCCCTGCCCCTGCTGTGCTGCCCTGAGCTATTTCAGCCGGATGGTTCCTGCCTCAGCGTGAGGGGCTCCGGTTCCAGCTCCCGGCTGCCTTTCACCTGCTCCACCTGCCTGGCACAATGAGCAGCCACCTACGGGTGGGCGGAGAGGCTGGAAGGCAGCCAGGAGCTGGAGCCCCGTATGCTGGGGCAGGAGCTGCTGGGCTGAAGGTCCCCCCTGGCCCACGCAAAGCAGTGCAGCAGGGGCAGGAGCAGGAGGAGGAGCTGCCACTGGAGGCGAGGTGGTGAGAACAGCCCCGCTGGCTCAGGCCCTGGCCAGTGCGTGCAGCTTCTGGTGAGGCTGTTCTTGGCATGGCTGCAGCCAGCTAGGTGCTGTTCTGCTCCCCTCACTTCCAGTGGTGGATCCTGCTCCACTTGCTGCTATGCTGCTCCATGTGGGGTGGAGGGGAAGCATCAGCCAGGCTGATCCCGCCGGAGATGTGGGGAGCAGAGCAGCACCCAGCCGGCTGCAGTCACACTGGGAACAGGCCCACCAGAAGCTGTGTGCTGACCAGGTCCGGGGCAGGATCAATGGGCGCAGGCTGGAGTGCAGACTGGATGTCCTGGGTGAGGCTTGGCGCCACGTGGAGCACTGCACGGGCGAGCTGCTGCACGCACCTTCTGCCTTCTCTCCCCTCCCCTCCGGTTGGCTCCCACAACCTAGTGCCCAGGCAGCCCTCCTATACATATGCACATGCCCCCCTCCCCAAACACCCCCATTTACCACCCGCCACAGGGCAGCACATGCAGGGAGAGGATTGCAGCTTGGCCAGGCCAGGCCCTCCGCTGTCACTGCTCTGTGACCCAGCCCCATGATTCCAGCCACACCTGCCTGTCCCACCCCCAACCACTGCTCCCCACCCACCCAAAGCCCCATAGGGACTTTTGGTGAGTTGTTGGGGGGGGTGGGGTGTTGACCTGGCCTGCGACAGCTCATCAAAATTCCTTATGTGGCCCTCAGGCTCAAATAATTGCCTGCCCTGATTTAATACCTGAGGCATACACACAGCCAGCTTTCTGTTCTCACATTCTGCTTCTACAATGTTCGCATGAAATGTGAATTCATGAAAAATAACACGCATACTAGTAAGAACCCTGAAGTCCTAATGAAAAATGCTGTCTTTGATGCCACCTAATGGACATCTGAATCCATGACATGGGAATGTTGCAGTTTGATGGTCACACTTCTGACTACGAGTTACGAATTTAACAATTTAGTTAATATGTGCATAGATAAAATAACAAAAAGTGCTGTGCTAACCTAGAAACATCCAGTGCAGGTTGCAAGGAGAAAAATAAACTGCAGAATCCTGTTATTTAAAGTGGGTAACATTTGCAAAAGCATCCGGATGAGTAGGGGCGCAGGTCCCATCAGAAGTCAACGAGATGTGTTCCAAAATCACACTGGAACTTTTAAAAATCCAACCCTACAAACCCTGTTCTGGGCTGATTTTGGTCATTTACTTCATGTGACATTACAGCATAACTGGGTTCTCCCATGTAACCTACACCAATGAAACAGTGATCCACACAGATTACTCCGTGCAAAAGAACAAATCATCCTGAAGTTGCAGAAATGTGTATGAGAATGGACAAGGAAAGAAGAGCAAAGTAACTGATCAACAGTGATGGCACAACAGCAGAAAAAAGACCTTATCTGGGTATAATGTTGGCAACCAACATTTTAGCTATCACATCTCTATGCAAAACTTCAGCTTAGTTTTTTTAAGAAAAAGGGTAGAGCACATTTTATCTTAAGAGAGGGTCAGAACCAAACCTTGAGATCAGAAGTGCTTCTTCAGCCCCTGGACTATTATCATAGGAACATTAAAAAAGCAGAATTCAGTCTGGATCTGGATCTCAGATCTGGTGCGTCTTTAAAAAGGGCCAAAAAGAAAATGCTGTTCCTCAGACTCCATAGGGGAACTTGGATTTTAACGTTATGGATGAAGCCAACCTTCAGAAGTTTTACATTATGATGGCTCATTCTTCAGCTGTATGGCAACAACTGGCTTCCACTGCCCATCAGTTTGTTTTTTAATGCCCCAAGTACATGCATCAAGGCCAGTACAAGTACAATTTATCTGCTTACTCAAATTCCAGCCTCTCCTGATGCATGCATAATTAACTCTTCCCAGTGCTGAGCAACATTTAAAGTGCACTGTCTGATGGTACAAACTAAGCCCATTCAGCTAGATCGCGACATAATGATGTTCTCTCAGAACACACTGTTCAAAAAAAGTAATGTATTCTGAGCAAAGAAAAGAGCAAAAAAGTATAAGATAACTGCAGCAACACTGCAAGCCTCTCTCTTACAGTTCTTGGATATTTTAAGAGTGAGTGGAGATTCAGTTCCATTTTCTCACATAGAGGACTTTTACCTGTACACTGCTCGATTCTGCAAGGTGCTTTAAATAACTTTACGTGAACAGTCCCCTTGGTTTCAACGGTACCCTGAAACTTAAGTTGATCACTTCACTGGGACCACTTCAAGTCAGGCATGTGCTTAAGTGTCTTGCTTGACCCCCACCAACTTGAAATCTAATCCCTTTAACAGGATCTTCAGGCATTGCATCTGTCTCTGAGCTCCCAGTGGTTTGAGAGTGTCTCAGTCTTATTTTTTGGAAATGTTCTCCTCTCTCCTGTTGCAGTATGCAAGATAAACTACAGAGAGGAAACTAATGGACTGTTCAGGGGAAACAGTAAAACTGACTATAAACAAAGTGCTGTCAAGTGCACA
>NW_005842517.1:754918-763418 GCF_000455745.1 Alligator sinensis | reverse complement strand
GAAAGAATAACCTTCCATTCTTCCTCTTCCCAAGTTGCTTGTAGTTTTCCTATATTAGTTATAACTTTAACAGCAGCCAACTGAAAATGTTCAGACCCAAATCATTTTTAAGCTGTCAGTGAAGCCAAATAAGGGGATCACATTTGCTTCTCCCTCCTCTTGAGTGAATACTCAATCAAACCTGGCAGAGGTGCCATCTCATTACAAGATGTACAGGGTCTTCTTTATTGCTAGATGATGTGCAGTTGTCATGTGCCAAGAAACATGGACTATCCAAACAGAATAACAATCATGCCTGAGAAAGTCACTTATTTGGAGGCAAGAACCCTTGGAATGGCATCGATCATTAGGAATCCACTGGGGATTTTGTGACTGTTACCTACTGTAATTTCAGAGCCAGGGCTAATCTATACCAAGAACACCTATTGATTGGTGAGCAAACTGATTCTCTTGTGGTGGCTAAAGGCTGCAGGACAATCCTCCCCACAGGATGTTCCTGTGCAGTGGGTTTTCCCTGTGGTGGCTGTCAGCAACCGTGTGAAACTGACTGGAATCTGTATTGTGTTTCTGGTCCTGCTCAATTTCACACCTCTGCTAGGACCCAACATAAACAGGACTGTAGAGGGGCCTGATCAGAATCAATTTCCTCATCTTGGTTGCCAGTACAGTACTAACAATAAGAACAAGAGGAAAGAAAACCAGGCATGGCAGCAGGGAGCGGGGGGTGGGGGTGGAAGAGAGAGACAGAAAAACGGGGCTAAGAAAAAAGTGAGAAAAAGACAGAGGGAGACTGTATATAAGAAAAAAGAGGTGGGTAAACAAAAACGGGGAAACGGAAGACCCTGAGTGAGATGGATATTGGGGAAAGGATGAGAAAGAAAAGAAAGAAAAAAAAAGTAAATATTCTGTATTCACTGTTTACAAGGCCTTACTGACTTCTATCCAACAGGATATGTGGTCTCTAGATTTCCTCACATTTCTTCATGCATCTAGACTGCTTCTTTGTAGATGAAACAAAAAACCAGTGTTGATTAAACAAACAAAAAACAGTGGTGATTATATCCTATTCTGCAGCACTTTTTCAGGCATATTTTCTATAAAGATTCATCCCAGTCTCTTGCAGAGTAATAGCTATCATATTATTCTCTACTAAATCCTATAAAGAGAACAGTTTCTGAGTTCATTTGGAAACTAGCTAGTTTTCAGATGACATCCATTGAGGATTTAGCTAGTTTCCCAACTGCTTAAGACAGGGTAGAATATGGATCCTGTCTGTGCTCATTCCAGTTACAGCCAGATGAAATATTGCAGCCCAAGTACCCAACAGAGAAACATTCAGGAGAGACAGCAGCATGTTATGTTGCCTTCCCTTTTTTCGCACACTTTTCCCATTTGGCTGCATGGTCATATCAATTCTATCTCCCAGGTTGCCAAAGCTGTGAAAGAGGAGAAGAAGGAACAGCCAGGTAATCAAGTTACAGATTACTGAAAAGGTCAGGCAGAAGTGAAAAGGACACTGTCAATTATTTTTGTATATAGGTTGTTTTAGGTCTCCATTGTTTGCAGTGCCCTTGAAGAAAGCTCCAAGATCAGATTTCGTTCTGGACTCTCTCTCAAAGAATTGGGTTCTTTTCCATTAAGTAAACACTAATACATACGTGTTTCCAACTGCCCTGAAACAAGCGTGGCATTTTTTTGCATATGCCTTGGCTTGAGCCACTGCCTATACAGCTGTGTGTGGCCTGGTGCTGTAACAGAGCCCACTGCAGGCAGCTGGCTTGAGAAAGGTTGTTACATGTTTGCTACTTACTGGGAGCATTTACACATGCAATTAATGTGACACAATAAACTCCAGAGCAGTTCACACAGGAGTTAATTGCTCCCGGGCACTGCGTTTACACATGTGCCCAGGACCACAGCATATTGAGCCAGGTCAGAGCATCCCCAGCTGGCAGGGGGCCCCAGGGGTTAGCCTGCCATCTTGGGGCTGCTCTGACTCAGCTCAACCGGAGGGGCTGGTTGGGGCATGAGGGTACTTCAGTCGGGGGCTAGCTGACAGGCAGCCCCCAAACTGAAGCACCTTTGTGCCCCACCCAGCCCTGCTAGGGTCTACATATGTGCAGCTGCACACAAAAAACTCTGCAGCAGGATAGTACTTGTATTTACAGGTATTAACCTGCTACAGAGTTAATTAGCTTCCTGGAGTACAATCCTCCATAATAATCATTTATCTTGATCGCACCCTTATACTGAAACCCCTCAGACAGGAACTGGGACCACTAGGAGCTCCCATGATATAAAGATTAAACTATAGTAATAGGAAAGTTTACTCTTTAAAAAACCCAAACAACTACACAGCCTTTAGGAGGCTAGGGATATGTCTCTCTCCCACCAATCATATAACTTGCTCTGGGGTGGGGGGGATGTTTTAATTAGAGCAGCTCTTAGGAGCTGCTCTAATTAAAACGCCTGCAGCATCTTGTATATTCAGTGTCCTGCACTTCAAAATGGCAGTGGGGGTGCTTTAACTAAGGTTTGTTTGATAAGCTTTAGTTAAAGCGCCTCCGCTGCTATTTTGAAACATGGGATGCTGAATACATGTGACAGCAAGGCTGCTGAAGTGCTCTAATTAGAACGCGTCAGAGCCAGCATCCTGCATGTGTATAGGCACCCATTGATGCCTTTGTGAATTGGCCTTAAATCAAACTTTGGGCTGGAAGAACTGGGCACTGCCTTTTCAAAGGCCCAGAATATAACTGTTCCCTAACACTGATTATCACTTCGATGGGTGTGATAATCACAATATGTGGGTATCTGTTGTTCTGCATCTTCTGACAATGGGCAGGGTGCAACATAAAAGTTAAAGCTGAAGTCACCCTGCTATGGGTGCTTCTTACCCTGTAATTCCTGATGATCCCTACTAAATTTGGCAATATGGACTCAATCATCTGGGTCTAGGACCAAGGTCTTAATCTAGGTTTGTTAACACGTTCATGTTCAGTTTGAAGGCACAGACTACCCAGTATTTGAGGTCTAATGTCTCAAATACAATGACCTAGTGGATTCTACATGACATTAAAAGGTTTTTTTGCATGGCATATAGTTGGACGGCCCAGAGCAAAGCAAACAAGAAGTGCTGTTAACTGGAATAATACTTGGTAAAATTATAAATCAAAGAAACCGGGAACATGGAAAGCTGTTTAAGAAGCTGTTTGAGAATTTCTATCAGATCCAGTTGTTCTTTCCCATTCAGGAAACATCTGTCTGGACAAAATTGTGCTCCGTGCTACTCAGTGTAGGTATGTTAAAACATTCTGTACAGCGAACTCCACTTAACCTTCCTCTTAATCATTATTTTGGTAACAGGTTGTGATTTGTCAGTCACTGAGTTTCAACAGATTAGTACACACGTGTGTAAGAGCAGGGCAACAGAAGCAGCACTTTGAAGCTAAATGAGGCTCACTACAGCTGGAACACAAGATCCAAGACACTTAGGATATCAAGGCAAGTACCCCATAGGTTACTACAGCTCCACCCGGCTCTGTCAACAAGCTATTTAGCATCTTCAGCCCTTTCCAAGAAAACTCTAAGAGCAACTTCTGAGAAATCCTTTGTTTACAAGAGAAGAAAACACTCTCCAGAGGCAGGACTCTGAGAATATTAAAGCCATTTTTTTTTTATTCCCCAAAGGAATTCAGGTCATAGTTTTATTATAAAAATCTTCACTTCTTGTGACAGAGCTAGGCAGAATTTTAAAGGCTATTAATACAGTAATAAAAAAGGTGGAAATGAATATATCTGGGGCTTACAGGACCTGATTTAACTCTCACTGAAGCCAATGGAAAGATTCCCGGTGACTTCAATGGGAATTGGATAAAACTCAAATGTGGTTCCTTGAGATTTCAGTATGGGTGAATATTATTAGTCTCATAATACAGATGAGGGAATTGAAATTACTTGCTCAAGATCATACACCAGGCCTGTGGCAGAGATAGGAGTTAAAATGAAAGTCATTCCAATCCCCTATTCCAATGACCAGACACTTCCCTTTCCTTACTAACTGCCTGTATTATATCTTTTGCCAATATTATTCAAGGGATTATATGAGACACTAGACCTCATAAAGTCAACCCAGAGCCTTCCCAACACGCAGAGCTGAATTCAGTTCTTGCTGGATATTAGTAGAGATTCTTATGCAGCTGTACCTGTAGTTAAATTTGTGTGTATGACTAGCACTCCTGAAAAACAACTGGCAGAGGCCATTTGGATTGGTTCAAAACTCAATCTTATTTTTTGGACTGTATCATATTCGCCTTGCTATTGTATTCCCACGGCCTTTGTGAGCAGTGACAATGAAAATAACCAGAGCACCCTCCAGATTCTGTGGATGAACTCTGAAGTATTTCGGTTGTTGAACTGTACCTACATAAATCTGGCTGCTCCTAAGATACAGAAGTACAAGCCCAGGGTGTTAGATAAACAGATAGTACATTTGGGTGGGGTGGTGGGGAAGGAGGATTGGGGAAAACTGGGATTGTCATTACTTCTCCATTTCAAGATGGCTAATCTTGGTTATAATTATCTAGGCTATGTTCAGTCTTTCAATAGCTTATACACTGATAAATGGAGCGTTCAGTCTCTCCAATAACTCCCTTCTCCTGATGTATGCAATGTGTTCCAGATGGGAGGAGAATTCATTATTCCCCTACACTTGCTCAGATATTTCTAGACACCCACTGGGCCAGATTAGAAGCAAATGTAAATCAGCATAGTCTTCCTGAAGTCCATTAAGCTTCAGCTGTTTACATCGATGGAGGATCTGCCCCTATAGTTTTTTGAAGATAAAATAATATCTCAGGGCAGGCAGGTGATTATTCATTGCGTTTTACATCCTACCAATATCCCACAGATACTACTGCAAGAAAAAAAAAAATCACACACACTAAAGATTGCGATTGCACAAACCATTTCATTTACCCACAGCTGTACAACTGCCAGCTTAAAGCTCTTCATGGAAAAAGACACTTTAATTAGGCTGATTTAAATGCAGACAGGTTTTCCTTTCAGCTGGGGTCTTTGTGCCCATTTGGTATGAGTAAGCACTAGCTTCAGTGTCCTTGGCCCAAAACTGTTCCCTGGCCCCACTCATGAGGAGATGCGCGTATCTCCAGAAAAGTATTATGTACTCCATACTCAGTCAAAAGAAGCTAAGCAAACCATAACTCTGACCCCAAAACAAATAATTTTGCCAAGTACAGATGCATATAAAAGAAGAACCACCAAATGTCTGGTTAAGTCAAGCAGGGACTTCACTATACATCCATCTGAGTAACCTGGGAGCCACTGTTAACAAAGCATACAGTCTTTATTAACACTGTCATACTCTAAGCACAGGATAAACTGTTCTGCAACTGACTCAGGGTTTTATAGCAAAGGACTCAGTTGCCTGCAGGACCTCAGCCTCATTTATTGCAGAACTTGGAAGGTACACAGTAAATGAGGCAGGGGATCCCAGGAAGAATACTGCTCTTGTGGCTGGAACAGCTGAATGCTGCCTTTGAGTACTGGATTCTACCCCTACCTCTGTCATCCAGTTCCTATGTGATGTAAAGCAAGACACTTAACCCAAATATTTCATAAGTGCCCATAAATGATTGTCCTTTCCAGAAGTGCTGAGCACTCACAGTTGCAACTGCTGCCAGTCGGACCTGTGTTTTGATCATATGGCACCTTACTTGTACCACCCACTCAGAAGAAATTGGGCCTTAGGCTTTTCAAACTGGGCTCCCAAAACAAGTCAAACTTTTTAACAACTGTGATTTTAATGTAAGTGCCTCAGCTCCCTGTATGTCCAATGAAGAGAACGAAATCCCGTCATCTCTCAAAGCGTTGTGAGAATAAATGTATTTGGGTTTGCAAAGAACGATGCTACTTCGAGGAGGGCACCATAAAAAAATCCACAAGGAAATGAATATTTCTGCATTCGGGGGAGGCTCTGAATGGTTCTTTGTAAACAAAGCATGGGGACAGAAATGGAATGATGCAGTAAAAAGGCCTATCAAATACCTACTCACTCGGACAGTATGGCCTGTTCTGTGCACTGAATGAAGCAGGGATTTGGGGCAAAGAAATGGAACCTGGTTTTGAAATTAAAGACTGCATCAGAGGGAAAGTCGAAAGAGAACTGGTTCCAGGCGGCCAGGAAGCTTTGGAGTACTTGGCTTTGCAACCTGAATATTCTTTTTAACAGAATTTTTTGGATGTGATGTGCTTAAGGAATTGTTTCATGAAGCACCAGCATGAAGGACTGTTGAACAAAGGAGCATTCAGTCATGCCAATAGTTCCAGGAGAGGGACTGCATGATGCAAAAGCCTGGCTGGTTTATTAAAGGTGAACTCACATTTACAGGCCATTTGAAAAAATGTGAAAGTGAGATGACAGGGAAACAGAATGTCTGTGACAACATAGAAACAACAGGGGGAAATAAGAGATGTCTGTAGGAATGAAACCCAGCTCATCTATGGTATAAACTTCATTCATTCATGTCAGTTCTATTAATGCTCCATGAAACTAGGGGTCTGTAACTGAGCAGCTGACCTATGCCAGAATTGGCATACATTGCTGCATTACACTAAATTTATTCCAGCTGTTAAGGTTTAGGTTCCTGCCTTTCACACAATTATTCATGTTATATTGTCTTTATAAAAAAGTATCAGGGAGCAACAGCTAAAAGAAAAAAATCTGACAATGCACTTGTGAATAAAGAATTTCTCCCTGTATTTATTACATAGGGCAGCTTAAAGTGGTTGTTTTAACACAAAACCAGGTCAAACATGGAAGTTTTGACAGTTTCATTTTGACATTTGGCATTTGCTCAAACCCAGAAACTCAAAGTAAAAGTCTGGAAGTGGGAACTGCACAGCAAAACCAAAGGAAAAGCTTGAGAAGTGAAGCAGCCAACTTTCAATCAAACATTGTATGCAACTCTTGCTATTCAAATATTCTAGGAGGAAACACCCTTCACGCCACTGCCTTTGAAATGACCAACAATCAAAACCAGCATTTGATTCAACCTGCTCTTATTTTCTGTTTACAAAGAGAGGGCAGTTCTTAAACAAGTTTAGGACTGGGCATTCTGTGTTCTTAGGCTGTGCATCCTTTAGGTTTTGCTAATTTTAAAATTTCTTAGGGGCCCCACAGGCTGGATAGAATGGCCTGGCGGGCCAAATCCAGCCCGTGTGCCGCATTTTCCTCACCCCTGTTTAGCCATTACTGTGTTCTCCTGGTCCCAGAGCAGCCAAGGGCTGAGATGGTCCATGCCATACTGGAAAGGCTCAAGTTGCACTGACTTGTAATGCTATCCAAGACTGTCACAATGTGCAGGTGGCACCAGTGTGCAGCACTGCTCTTGTACTGCAGTACTGCCTTGCCTGTGCTAATGAGGAAGATGGTGAAGAATGAGTAACATTAGCTCTATTCCAGACAAAGCATCCCAGGCACTAAAGAAACCTGTAGCTGCCCATATAGGACAGCTTTTGCATGCTGGGAACATTATACAGGACCTGAATTGGGGCCTTCTTGTTCAATTACTTCCCTGTAAAACATGAATAAAGGAGTTTCCTGTAACAAGTTACTGGAACCTCCGTGTCCATCTTTGGCTTTCTCTCCTGCATCCCCTCCCTCCTTCCTTCCTTCCTTGATTCATGATTCTTGCAAACATGCTGCATGATTATCAGTTGACACCACTGTTTAAAATCCCTTCACAAAAAGCAACATTTTGAAAGCTTTTCCAACTTCCCCTCCAGATGATGTCATCTTGAGTGGATGCCAGGTTGGGTTACAAGTGAAAATTCTTCACTCCAAGGTCAGACATTCTCCTATTTTTAGGTCTGATTTTGGTGTCAGGCAGCCAATGGCTCAGCTGAACAGTTAATGTTATTCAACTACAAATGTCTGTCAGAGTTCAAACAAAGCTGCACTTTGTAGCAGGTTACAGTGCTCCACAGCACAGGAGACTCTTTTAAAGGAAGGCTGCAGCTGCTTTGCTCAGTGAAGCACTCTGACATTTCACACAGTGAAGGGAAACACTTCAAACTCCCGCTACCTATAAACTGCAATTGTAAATCCAAAATAAGGGGTCGGATTTGATTCAGAGTCCTCTGCTGGCTCCATTATGTTCGATGCAGCCCTCTGGAAATTTACACCATGAAAAACCCCTCTCCTTGGATAAAAACTGGAAACTGGCAGGTTCCCAGAAAGCTAGGTTTGGAGCACAGGGTAGTCTGCAACATGCAATGTGAAGTATGGGCTTGGGGCTAAGAAACGCTAAAGGCCACCAAGATCTTGCACGATTTGTTAGATTTAGACCCCTCTTTTACCACCAAACAGATGTGTGAAAGTAAAAGTCACTCCCTACTTCAGTTTCCTTCTCTCTAAAATAATAATACTTAGTTACTTCATTTGCCGGGCTGTTGGGAAAATTACATTGGGCCCAATCCT
>NW_005842517.1:745512-754887 GCF_000455745.1 Alligator sinensis | reverse complement strand
CTGCTGAATAGGCAACTAAAATAGAGGTCAGCAATGTTATCCAGAGGCAGGCCAGATCCAGGGCCCAGTCACTGTCACTGCTTCTTCCCTGCTGCCTCACCCCAGTGTTGGAAAGTCCCTTCCTGCCTGGCCATGGCGCAGTGCAGTGTGGTGTGGTGTGGTGTGGGGTGGGGTGGACAAGACCCTTCACTGCGAAATGCTGCCAAGGCCCCACAACTCCATGGGCCAGATTTGGCACAAAGGCTGTAGGGTGCCAACCCTTGGTATAAAAACATAGTCCTATTCTTACTGTGTTCCTGAAACACCACAAAAAGTGGATAGATTCTTCTCCTTCTTACTTCTGTTTGTGACTTAGTCCTAAGGCCCAGGTGAAGGGGAGTTACAAAAATAGACATGTTAATGGTTTTAGAGAGATTTAAGCAGGGTGGAATAGAATAGTAATTAGAGACTTCAGGTGGAAGAGGGTCTGGCCGTTGGTGCATAAGTTTTGCTTCAAACATATGATGCAATATATATAAATAATCTATTATTAACAGTAATTAATATTAATTACATCATATTAATAGTACATTTCTCTACTTCCTAAATTGCAGGTTCTTTGTTTCTATTTTTGAGTAATCTCCCGTCTCTAATACTGAAGCAATGTGTTTCAGTTACATTTTTCATACTGTTTTATACACCTACTGACAGCTGTTAAAAAGTGTGTGTGTGTGTGTGTGTGTGTGTGTGTGTGTGTGTGTGTGTGTGTGTGTTGGATGCGGGTGGGAGATGCTAAACAGACAAGAACTGATGAGTCTTCATTTAGGTTTAAATGCAGCACTAACACCTTGACATAAAAGTAGCTGTGCCATGAAAGTATCCACTAGAATAAGGCAGGCAGGGTTCTTTGAGTAGATGTGATATCTTTTATTAGACTAACTGAGTAGTTGGAAAAAGTTCTTGGCAAGCTTTCAAGTGCAATCACCATTCTTCAGGCATAGGAAGTCTTTGCTCCACTAGAATAAGGAGAAGAACATATAAGAACCTTGGTTTAATTAATTTCCTCCAAGTCTGTTTAGCTGAGAAAGGTACAATTCAAGTCCCCTAAGACTGCAGCTTCAGATAACTTTGGGAAATATAAGTTAGCCACATAACCTTATGTGTATATTCAGGGGGCAGTTCCATGGCTGAACACAGCTTTCACTAAAAATAATTTCAATGTAGCCGTACAACTATGAACTGGGACCACTATTCAAATGCATATGAGATTTACCTCAAGGCCTAACTGTCTAGAACATGTCTCCCTTTAAAGAAACACAGAGGCAGTGTAAGAAGAAAAAAAAAAGTAATTTCTAAAAATGAGACAATTTGTAAGCAGTTATAATATCTAACTGTGTGTGTAATGTGTTACAATGTCTAGCCTGTTGGAACCTCTGTTTTGTTTCCGGTCAATCTAATGGTCCTTTTCAAGGAAGCAAATGACTTAGCTTTAAAAATGATGGCCATCTCTGTGCAGCATGCAGAACTCATTCAAAAGCACTGGCCCTGAAGTCTCAATTAGCTAAGGTTTTGGCAAATTACAGATGACAAGGGTTGAGGTAAAACCAAACACAGTTGCTGACAAGCACTGGAAACCACAACGACTAATAATTGTAATTGTTACAGAGCACCATGTGAACATGAGTCACAGATAAGAGTGTCAGCTGCAGAGTATTACCATACGTTCTGACCAAGTATGTTACACTGAACTGAGGGAGATGTGTGGGTGGGAGAACGCCGGTCCTCAAACAAACCCCATTTCTCACATAATTCTGTTATTCTTGCCATGGCAAACAAAACAAGTATTCATGCATGAAGTTGTCATAACCTTAAGGTAAGTACAGCAGACCTACAAACTGGAACCTGTAGGTTATTAATTTTTCAGTTTGGTAATTTGTGTGGTTAAGTGTTTAACTTCTTTGAAAGCATGTGAAGTGTTTTGAAGTCAGACCCTGTAGAGGCTTTTTTAATGTGAACATTCCTCTTCCCTTATTACCTTTCCCTCAACCCTCCTCATGAAAGGTCAATCAGTAATCATTTCCAGAGTATCTTATTCACGTGCTCAGCAGTTAAATAGTGCTTTGTTATGTTATAGAACTAGAAACTCTGTGTCTAATCAGGCCAACATCTGTGCAAGCCAAGTGCTAATCTAGGCACCCAAAATTTGTAATTTGCTGGAATTACATGGAAAGACGCTGGAATACTAGGCTTCCTATCTAGACTGCCATACTACACCCATATGTAGAAAAGGCGAGTGGTTTCCATTTTAGCCTAGCTCATGGATCCTCAAAATTTTGGGGACAAGACCATTATCCAGAATTCATGCACTCTAATCATCAAAGTTTTAACAGAAAACACTATAAAGGAGATGTAAATGAAAATTAAGTCATCGGTTGTAAAATTCCTAACTTAGCTTCTATTGAGAGATGGGTATTTCTGCTTCACTGAAAACAACATGTCAGTTTTGGTCTGAACTGGTGAAAGTTTAGTTATGACACTGGCACCAAATCCAGCTTATTTTGGTACTTCATTTTGAGCCCAACATTTGCAGAAACTGTACGTGGTGGAAAACTACATCAAATAATTAAATGGCTTGTCAGAGTGTGGGCCAAAACAGAACACTTCCTATGGGCTCACAGATCACAGTTTGAGAACCGTTGGCATAGACCTTACTGGCTGACTAGATCACAGGATCATAGAAAAGTAGGGCTGGAGGTGACCTCAGGTCATCCGGTCCTACCACCTGCTCCCTACCCACCTAGCTTTGTCTAAACCAAGTATCCAAGTATTGGTCCAACCTGCACTTAAACATTTCCAAGAATGGAGAACCCACTACCTCTTTCGGTAGTCTGTTCCAATGCTTGAGTTCTTCCTAACCTGAAGTTCCCTTGCTGCACTTTCAGATGGTTGTCCAGTCCCTTGCAGCCACAGTGTAGTGTATCACCATCCTCCTTATAGCCATCCTTCAGGTATAGAAATACATTTTAGGGCCACCTGAAAAAGAAGCTCTTTATGAAAACTTAGGATCCTTGTTTGAATCCCAGATGTAATAAATGCTTAGGATACACATTAAGTATAAATCCAGTCACAAGACATAAGCTTCTCTGAATTGTCTACAACCATTTTATCATCTGCTCACAGTCGGAAGAAAAATATATTGTCAGCAGGCAACTGAAACAGCCACTACTATTACTTTGGGTAGGTTGCAAGAGCTTTATTCAGACTGTAAACTTCTTGGGGCAAGAGACTATCTTTTGACTCTGACCATGACTGGTGCTCCTAGGCATCATCTCAATGTAGATAAAGTATAATAGTAAGAGCTTAAGCCAGGAGAAAGGTTACAGTTTCAGGCATTCAGTTGCTCACTTTAGTGGTGTTCCACCAATGATGAAGTTTTCTTTGTTTGGAAATAGATACTTTGCTTCAGCTCTATCTGATGATCCAAGTCTAATTCATGCCCCTCCCTTCCTATGCTGCTCACTGAAAGCTCTACCAGAACAGCGACCCAGAATGACATTTAGCTAAGGGGGAGAAAAACACAGAGAAGAGGAACCTGAGTTTTGAAAAAGGAAATCTCTAGTGAAACCACAACTGTGCAGCTGTCTCAGCCCTACCATTTCTGCAGTGCGTCTCAACATACTCATTAGCATTTTTACGGAAACAAAATATTTAGCTATTGGTAATGACATTCATCATTCCTGTCAAATGTTGAACTCAAATATATTTCTGGCACACTGCAAATGACAAGCGTTGAGAAATACTGTAATGTTTGATTAAGTCTCATGACTGTTTTGCTGTGGTATTTTTCCTATTGCAACGTTACACTACCACTAAGAAAAAGCTACTCAAAAATAAAATAAGCAGGGCCTGTTTCCTATAGTGTCTCATAAGACAGAACAAGGAAAACTCACACAAGGGGGAAAGACTGGTGTTCTGGCGGCAGTTACAAGTTAGCCCATTCACAAGGAGGCTGACAGGCTGCTCAGTGAGTCACTTGGACTAGCTGATCCTTTGGAGCTGCAGTTGGTCTCTTTTTCTACAGAGGGTATTGTGCTGTGGGATGAACACGCTCCATGAGAAACTTTAGAGAGCACTGCACAAAATGCCTGTTTTTTGCACATTTACATTTCAGCCCCCATTAGAATTCCCGTCATGTCATGAATTATGCATTTGTGGGGAGGTGAGAAATATAAACTAGTATGACAACATGGTCTGCAATCTGAAGTTGCCAAAGGGCTTTATTATTATTCATGCAGTTGCACAAATGTACACAGCACTGTACAATAAAGGAACAGTGCCAATCAAATAACTAGCTGTTGCCCAAAAGAGCTTATACTACACAGACACATTTGGGTGGGACAGAGAACAGCAACAAAATAGAAGAGAAACAAAATGGTCTTTGTGGCTAGGGTGCTTTTCAGAACAGCTGGTTTTCAAGCAATCTAATTCCATGCATCCAAGCTTGTCTTAGACCCAGCATTCCCCTGTCCTTCAAGTGACTGTTTCCTTCAGAGTGGCCACTGAGCCACCTTTGCTTCTCTAAACCCATTATGAGGCTGCTTCACAAGTGAAATGGAAACCTTTAAAACCACTGTCTTCATTCTTAAATGTTTCCTGACTGTTTGGGAGGGAAGAATTTTGTATCCAAGACTGGGCAGGTCTTCTGCTTCATTTTCATTTGCAAGATTCAAATTGGTCCATTTAATACATCCTTGAAATCTGACAGCTTATTAAATGGGAAGGGTACATGACATTATACAACAGAGGAACAGCACTAATCAAATAACAGTCATGGAAAAATCAAGGCATTGCCAATCAAATAACTAGCTGTTGCCCAAAAGAGCTGTTGTTTGTCAAGGGACTGATAGCTATGACAAGGCCAAAGACAATCCTTTCACCGCTACCTTTCCATTCCCTGCTTACCTGTCTTCACCTTCTGTGTCTTCCATCACATCTGTGAACTGTAATCTCTTCAGAGCCAAGGTGCCTTTTTGTACTAATTGACATGTACAGCACCTAGCATTGCAGGCTTTCAATTCTTCATCAGGTCTTTTCAAAGCTACTACTAGGCACATTTTTAATGCATGTCAGACACATTCTGTTCTCTCCCTTAGGACTTGCTTCAAACAGTTAACATGTTACAACAGAAGAAAAACACCCACAAATTGCACACCGCTGGTTATGACCTATCACCCCTCCCTTGAACCTGTACGGAAAATCCTCAAAAAATTGCAACCCATATTAGAAAAAGACCCTATTCTTAAAAAGATCTTCCCAGAGCCACCCATCCTAGCCTTCAGACAAGCACTGAACCTCGCCAACCTCATCACCAGAAGCAAGCTTCCTCAACCCCAGAACACACCAAAAGGATCCAGACCGTGCCAGGACAAGAAATGCAAAACCTGCCCCCACATCTCCACCACCCCCACTATTACTACACCCCACAACAGAGCCATCAGCATCCCAGGATCTTACAGCTGCACCTCCAGGAATGTAGTATACCTCATCCAATGCACCAAATGCCCTGATGGAAGATATGTAGGAGAGACCAGACAACAACTGCGCACCAGAACGAACGCACACCGAAAATCCATCAAAGACAGAAACACCCAATTACCGGTGGGGGCACATTTCTCACAGGAGGGCCACTCTCTCTCCAATCTCTCAGTCCTGATCCTCAAGGGAAATTTACACAACACATCCCAGAGACGAGCCTATGAGCTCCATTTCATCAACCTGCTGGATACTAGAGATCAGGGACTAAACATAGACATTGGATTTTTGATACATTACAATCTGCCTGGCAACTGACTCCCCCGCCCAGCCCAGCCCCTGGCTTCTTTACTGTTCATTCCATCCAGGAAGAGCACACACCGACTGCTGCAGCTTCCTGAGCCTGACGAAGGGTTTTTGAACCTGAAAGCTTGCTTAATAACTATTCTCCAACCATTTGGGTTGGTCTAATAAAAGATATCAAATTCACCCAAGGAACCTTGTCTGTCTGTGTCTGTATAAGCATTTTAACACAATCATATTTTAGCAAATGTCTTCCCAATGGGGGTCTTCTCACAGACTTCAGCAAAGCTTGGAACAAGCCTTATATGAGGATTGAGTACATGTCTATACAGTCTTTTTGCTGAGTTTGGGAGTACAGTGGAGAATGGAGAATCAAGCTGTGCCCACTAGCTCATGTTCCTCCATGCTCAAGTCCAGCAATTAGGTGTTGTAGTTGGCTTATGAAGGCTCTAAGCATACATCCCAACACTCCTTACAGGCTTCCTATCCTGAGACAGCTTATGATTAGAGCAGGACGCCTGCTCTGGACCCCTCTAAGCCACCTACTGCCATGGCTCATTAATAACCTAGAAGTCTGGATGAATCTTTTGTGTTTATTATTACTGTTGTTATTAAATGTATATGGTGCTGATCATCAGTAGATCTCAAAAATACTTTATTTAGAAGGTCAATATTAATATCTCCATTTTGTAGGTAGAGAAACTGAGGCACAGAGAGGCAAAGTAATATGCCTAAAAACACCTAGTAGGCCAGTGACGGAACTGGAAATAGAACCCAGGTCTCCTGAGTCCCAGTGAAATGCCTTATTCATAATGGCAAGAAAGACTGGGCTCCAGGTTGTTGCAACATCACACAGAGTTCTCATGTAATCACATGCATTTTCTATTGTCCAGACCCATAAAACTTTATCTTTCCATTGTTTTAATTACCTGCACCTGTAGGGAGCAATAAATAGTCTCCAAAATTGAAAATGGTTGGACATTCAAAGAGGGGAGTGTTTTGAAAGAGAGGAAGCTAGTACAATCCACTCACTGGAAGATTTGTTTTATTTAATACTACAAAGCTGAATTTGTTCAGGAGCGATGATCATGAAAGAACTGAGTGGGCAGGTGCTGCCTGGCATGAAGCTGTACTGCCAGATCATGGACTCCCCAAAATGGCTATTGATACCAGGCCTCCATGGACAATGTAACTGCCAGTTACTCTTGCAGTAAAGATTTTTTGCTACTCTTGGATGTTACTTGGGGAAAGTTTAAGACAGTTGCCATGCAAGGTCCATCCCATACACCCTGTTTATTTGGTTTCCAGGGTATAAAAGAATAGTTCTATGTTGCATTTAGGAAACAACATATCAGTCTTTCCTGTTTCCAGCCCGATGGTGTGTAGAAAAATGAATGCCAAAAGAAACTTTAAGAATGATACAAAAACCTAGCAAAATGATACAATAACCTGGTCTTTGTGTACTGTCTTGGCCAGTTCCCCCACCGATGCCATTTACTGTAGCCTGCCTGAAGATTTCATTCCATCACAGTGCAAAATTACTGGACTGAAATTCTCATCCAGCTTTCTGCAAAACTGTTAAACTTTTATGATGTTCCAGTACATAATAAAAGCTGGAAGACAGGGCACATTCTGCATGATCTTTGCAGGTAGTTCACTATTCACCATAGCCCACTATTTATAAAGCAATAAATATACACAAAAAGTAAGCAAGAAATTCCCTGGCTCTGCCAAGAATTACCTGTACATTTGACATGTTGCTACATTAGCAATTTGCTTCTGATTTTATGGGGAGACAGTCTGAAATGTCTGTGTAAGCTTTTGGCTCTATTCTAATTCTCAAATGACAAGAAAGGAATCAGGATAATAAACAAAGAACTGCAGAATCAATTGTTATTTTGAAAATATCGGTCTGATGTCTCAGCCAATCAGCTGTAAGTGGAACTAGCACACACCTCAGGCATGTCAACGTGAGACGCTATGTCACTGTAGCGGCAAGCTACAGCAACGTAGCTCATTGCTACAGTGACATAGAGTTGGTGGGGGATGAACCATGATGCCACAGCTACTGCGCAATAGGGTCAGAAGCGACCCATGTGGTGCTGGGACTATGCAGTGCCAGCGGTTACTGCACAGTTGAGCACGTGTGTAGATGCGCCCCCCGTGCAGGAAAATGAGCATGTATTCCTTACTAATTTGCAAACACATTCCCCATAAAGTGTTAGCTATAAAAAGTCCACCCAGGTGCTCATAAGGCCTGTTATGAAGGGTCAGAGTCAGTAATACACCACCCACCTTCTACACTGTGAAAATCCAAACAGTGTCATTTTGCTCCCCCAACTCCTAACATGCAATCCTGTGGAGATGCCCCAGCCTCCAGCAATATGGGTGACAGGCCAAAGCTCCACTACATCCAGCCCATACTTCCTGCTGCCCACATATAAAATGCCCATATATATAATTAGCCAGAAACTTCATGAATATAAGGCTTCCTCCATTAACATGGTGACTGAATAACAGAGCACAGTGTGCAACTAGTGTGATATATCAGTTCAAAACTCAGGCTCTTGTCCCCATTATGGCATTTTGCCCTGAGATGAAATAACTGACTATTTTTATTAAATAATGAAACTTTCAGGTACATGATTTAATAAACAGGGTGTTCAAATACCGAGTTTTTCAGGGTAGCGGGGAAATGGCTTCTTAGCCTCATAAAGCAGCTGAAAGTCCTGTAGTCGTTACTATCCACTAGAGCTTATAGAATACTACAAAAGTAGTTTGTAAGTTTGAAAAGGTGGACAGCAGTAACCTCAATTCCTCTTCCATTCTTGGTTACAGTTGGCAACTCCTGGCTTCCAAGGTTAAACATGTTACTGACTACAGATTTCAGAGTCCAGCAGGAGGTAAATCAGACCAACACTTTTGAAATAAATGGATTCATACCAAAAGAAATTAGCTGGAACTCCAAGGTAAACATACATCATCAGAGGTACAACAGGAAATAGGGGGTAAGAGAGAACCACTTCAGCATACCTAAACTTGCATACATAAGACAACTTGTATGAACAGTTTAATTCCCATTATCTGCTATTGTGTTGGGAAACCTCCCTGGAACAATTCATGTCTAAAATGCCTCTCATTTCTTGGTATACTGAGGAACACAAATCTTACAGCCTAACTCATCCTATATTTTGCTGTTGGCCACTACTAGCCTTCTGGTACACAGATCATAGATGTAACAGGGGTTATTAGGGTTGTTGGTTGTAGCTGTGTTGGTCTAAGGCAGGGGTAGGCAACGTTTTTTGGTTGGAGTGGCGAAAACCCCCACAATGCCTACCTTGGAAGGTGCCGGAGTGCCGGCATGCCAGAAAAACAAAATGAGGGCAGGGGGTACATGGCAGGATGCCCTGCTTGTGCTCCTTGTCCCCCACCCAAAGCCCCTGCCCCCCAGCCCTGCTGCCCTGTGCCCCCCTGTGCTGGGAGGCTGCAAATAGCTGTGCCGGGCTCACCTCTGTACTGGTTCGTGCACCCGCGCGTCAGAGCGGGTGGTAGGGGAGGGGT
>NW_005842517.1:728458-745476 GCF_000455745.1 Alligator sinensis | reverse complement strand
TGTCCCGGGCTCCACAGGTCCAGCATCAGCTCCATGCTGGCGGCGACTGCACAGGCACCTCGGGGTGGGCTGCGCTACCTTGCTGTCTGCCCCGAGGTGTGTGCGGTCGCCACCAGCATGGAGCTGATGCCAGAGTTGTGGAGCCCGGCACAGCTGTTTGCAGCCTACTCACTGCAACTGCCCAGAGCACAGGCTGGCTACAAACAGCTGCGTCAGGCTCCAGAGCCCAGTCATCGTCTCTGTGCCAGAAGTGGGGGAGATACCGGAGTTGCGCTGCCTCAGACCTTTCCCCTACCACCCGCTTCGACGTGCGGGTGCATGCGCCGATATGGAGGTGATGCCAGGGCTCCAGACTGCAACCGGCCCCAGCTCTGGGTAACTGCTGCCAGCCACAGAGCCCGGGCTGCTTCCAGCAGGCAGCTGGGACGCTGAAAACTCTGCTGGGAGCAGACTGGGCTCCAGCAGCTACCCAGAGCCAGGGCTGGCCATGGCGTGCCGAGCTCGGCAGGCGTGCCGGTGGTTGCCGACCCCTGGTCTAAGGACATAGGCAGGGAAGGTTCCTTGGGTAGATGTGATATCTTGCATTAGACCAACTAAATAGCTGGAAAAATGTTCCTTGCAAGCTTTCTGGCACAAACACCCTTCATCAGCCACAGGAAGAATTAATCCTCAAAGGGAGTTTACAAAACACCTTTCATAGATGAGCCTACGAACTTCACTTTATAAATTTACTGGATACAAAAAATCATGGACTAATATAGACATTGGATTTATGGTACATTACAACCTGTCTGACATCCAATGCCCCAGATAACCTGCTTCTAGCTAGCCACTTGCATTCCTTCACACATTTCCCACCCTTTCCCCCTCCCTCCTATCTCTACCCATTGTCTTCCAAACTTCCACTCATTTGCATTTTCACAGACCTGCTTGTTGTAAATTAGCCTCTTTTCTACCTTGGAGAACACATAACACTAGCAATCTCCCATGCCTGACAAGGGTGTTTGTGCCCAAAAGCTTACAAAGAACTTGTTTCCAACTATCTAGTTGGTCTAATAAAAGAAATCACATCTATTCAAAAAACCTTGCCTGCCTATGGGGGTTATCAGATACTCAAAAGGGGTTATCTTGTATTAGGTGAGCTTCAAAATTTTCATATCTGAAATCTCTGGAAACCCCATTATTATGACACCCAGCATCTACAGTATAACTTAATCATGCAGCATTTATGCTTTACACTCACTTTACAAAACTGGCCCTAGCTTCCACGGAGAGGCTGTTAGTCACATCAAATACTGAAGTAAGTGTACTAATGGTGCCATCTAAAGGTACTTGAGTGTAGCACACAGCTCCTTGGGCAAAATGCATGTGTGTGCAGGTAAGGAAACTTTGACTAATGCCAAACTATTCACTTTTAAACAGCACTAGGAGTTTGTCCTTCAGATAGTAACAAAATTATCTGCTCTTCTGTTATGTTTTACCTATTATTTTTTATTCGTTTAAATTTGTTCTTTTCAATGTTCCACAACTCCTACTGTATTTTTCCATGCGTATTAAAATGGGAGTCCTTCATAAACCAAAGCTCTGTTCTCCTTCTGTATGAAGACATTGTATGATTTTTATTGATGCTTGCTAGGCACAGCAATGGAAATGACACCAGGTGTTTGATTCTGAAAGGGACATAACCATATTTCATTGCCATATAATGGTATATGATTCTGGATGACAGAAAACATACATTTTAATGTGAAATTTAAATAGGAACAGAGGGAAATGGTTCTTTTTCTATCTAGAGCAATTGGGCATTCTATTATAGCTACAATTTATGTGGTTCATACTTCACAAAAGCAAATGCCTGTCTGATATGTGAAAACACACTATTCCCGCTCTCACTGCAGGCTTTTCAAAAGGCTGGATTAGTGCCTCCTGTGGGGTGTCGTGTGCATTTGAGCTGCTCAGCACTTTGTAGATGTTCAGCGGTAGGTCCTAATTTAGCTCTTCTTTCAGAACAGGTATCCGTAAAAATGTCACACAGATGCCTGTATGCAAGACTTTGAAGGACTGCATGGTGATCTCTATCAATATTACTGGAAAATTAACTGTTAAAATAAAAGGACCCTTTGGAAAACTCCCACAGAAAAGTAATGGAATTGTAAAAATTACAGATAAATAAATCCAGTAGCTGAAAGCATTTACAGAAATATATTCAAATTGATAGATAGTTGATCATGTGATTTTACTTACTAATGCCTGTATAGCTGTATACCTGTCTATACAGCTACCTTAAAAGACCCCTTCCCACAAATTGGCTATTAATTGCCCGCAAGAGTCAAGAGAGCAGGTCCTAACTTGGTTTCAAACGTCTGTGCCTCTTCTTCACTAATCCAAGCTAAACAGAGAAGAGACACATACTGACTTGAAAAGTAACATGCTAATGTACTTATTTGTCTGCCTTCCTGGCTGTCTCTCTGCTACAAAATTATCTCTCCCATTTTTCATTCATCTTGCTGCATCAGTATTTCCAAGTCAAGCATACAGTTAAACATGAAAATTCTCTCCAGTCACAGAAGTTGTATTTTCACAGCAGCTAGTAGAGTCGTCTGTGACTGGTATGTCTAGTTGATATGGAATACAAATACATAATAAAGATGCAATCAGATAGGACTTCTTGGATCAAACACTGAGGGAAAAAGCGTAGTCAGAACTGCATGTGGGCCAGCCAAAAGAAAATACAGTGAGGGCCAAATAACTGAAGTTGATCAGTTTGCAGAAAGCCTTTCTTCATTACACAGCAAGCAGGTACATTGATAGGTAAGCCAGCAGTGATCATATCCAAGATACCTCAATGACGTGTCAAACAAACATCTAGAGTGATCGACATTTGGAAAGGGCCCCTGTAATGATGCGGCTATACCTCCAGCAATTGACTCGAAATAAGCAAATGTACTACAGGCTTCAAACTGAGTTTCTTGCCAAAAAAAAAAAAAATCCAAGCTATCTAACTGAGGAATAATCCTGCAGTGCTAACCTAGCTCACTTGGAGTTGGAGGCTCTCTGTGTTTTGAACAAGAAATTCAGCAGCTTGCGCAGGGGCGGGCAAAGTATGGCGCACGGGCCGGATTCGATCCACCAGCTGATTGTTTCTGGCCCACAAGAGGGAGAGGTAAGGGGGGGCATAAGTTAACCTTCCCTTGCTGATCAGATCTGGCCAGTCCTAGCCAGCATGCACAGCTTTGAACAGGGCTGTTCCCAGTGCGAATGCTGCTCAGTATCCTCACCTCCAATGGCAGCTTCTGCTCCTGCTTTGCCACTCTGGGCTGGGAGGAAGGTTCAGCCGGGCGGCTCCTGCCCCAGCGTGAGGGGCTCTGGCTGTAGTTCCCAGATGCTTTCCACACACTCTGCACACCCAGCATGGGCGGCCAAGAGGGTGAAAGATAGCCAGGAGCTTCAGTTGGGCAGTTCCTGCCCCAGCGCACAGGGTCCTGCTCCAGCTCCTGGCTGCTTTCCACCCACTTGGCCAGTGGAGTGGGCGGAAGGCAGCTTGGACCTGGAGTTAGAGTCCCATGTGCTGGGACAGGAGCTGACTGGCTGAAGCTTCCTCCCCTCCTGGAGTGGCACAGCAAGAGCAGGAGGAGCAGCCGCTGCTGGAGGCACAGAGAGCCCTGTTGGAAGCTGTGCACACTGGCTGGGGACAGCCTCACCAGAAGCTGTGCCCTCCACTGCCTGGGTGAGCTCTGATACCTGTACCCCCTGCCTCCTCCTCCTTCCCCTCACCCCCAACTGGCTCCCTGGACCTAGCACCCAGGCGGCATGTGCACATGCCCCCCCAACACCCCATACACCCCTCCCCACACAGGGCAGGGGCTGTCCCACAAGCCCACCCCATGATCCTGACCTCTCCTGCCCATCTCACTCCTGAACACCACTCGCTGCCTAGAGCACCATCCCACATAGGGAATTTTGGTGAGTTGCGGTGGGGCGGAAAGAGGGGATGCTGACTTGGCCCATTACAACTCATCAAAATTCCCTAAGTGGCTTCCAGGCCCAAATTGCCCACTCCTGAGCTAGAAGAATAGGGACCATTAAGTTTTTATAGCACTCACTAAAATGAAGCTGTGGTCTGGGGAACAAGGGGAGATTACCTTCCTCAATTTTAACTGGCCTTGGGGTAAGGCTACAGCCCAAAATAATAGGGGCTACTGCTGCACTGTATGCTGTGGTTTAATTCAGCTGAGCAAACAGGGCACTCTCTTCTAGTAATACAGATGGAATGTGAGAAACATCCAAAATCTATTACTTACATAAAATGCAAAATGGTTTGTATAGCCAATCAAACATTTTCACTTAAAACAACACATAAGGCAGAGTTTAATAAAGGAAATACAGGCAAGTATATATACTGGTGATGACTTAGCTTTCACACACACAATTTATATCCATGATCTGTGTAGTAGAAAATATGTTTTTTAAAATAACTAAATACAATTGCCAGGTATAGACATTACACTTTCGTCATATAAATGATTGGAAACTGATCTATATCTATAACAGATATATCTGTGTCTATATCTAACACAGTAGCTAGTCAATTGGCCTGATTTTCAGACTCTGGCATTCACTTCTGTAAGTACAATTCTGTCTAATTTTTTTTTGTTTGTTTGTTTGTTTGTTTGTTTTTTTACACATGGAAAATTCTATCACCCATCTGTGCAATATTCAACAGCTCTGTAAGCAGAGTTATACTGAAAAAAGACAGATAAGTTGATTGCAAAATTGTGCACCCATCAGTGATAGAAACCCCCACTTAAAGATCATGTCTGTTGTGCTCATTTTATAATATAGATCTAAAACTCTATTGGGTTCAAGTCCTTTTCTTTATAAATTAACATGCAGTAAGAAAACTGGAGCATAGTGTACTCGGGGAGTAAGGTTAATACAACAAATCATAATCTACAGTTATAGTCCCTTCTTTCCAGGATCACAATATGGACTACAGGGTGTATAATGTGCACTGACCTGTACTTTCCTGTCCGTACTTGTAGAGCTCTCATGCCGCACTGCTGGGCACCTCCTACATCATTCACAATATCATCTCCAATCATGATGGCCTGTCACGGCAATGAAATACAGAAAACTAGTGTCAAGTGTATTTTATTTCTGCCATACTTCATCTTCCTTGACATAATAAACTGCTTGATTTGATGTTTAATACTGCCATCAGACAAATTAAACAAGATAATATTGTCATTTTATTGATTAAAAGTCACCCTCTACCTTGAATATAATTCATCCCACACCTCTGTGAACTATACAGCTGTGCTGTATACATCTACACAATTTGAAATCAATCAATACACTCAAAACTATTTGGTACAATACAAAAAATTCTGAAATTCGTGAGGTTAGTCCTACAATCTAAACAGCCATTCTTCCATGGCTGATGGCAGTTAATATTCAATTTAAAACATTTCATTAAAATTTACACATTAAAGGCTGATCAAAATGTTTGCAAGTTTGTTCCAAAGATCAATGAAAATATAACTTAGTACAGTTTATGCACCGATCATACTAAAAGCAATATGGAAATTTGTGAAGCCATGCATCTCAAGATACTTCAGTGCTATTTATTTTTGCATAACATTACATTTCCCATACATGTGTAGCCATGTTTGTTATAATCAGTTACAATTTAGGCAAACAAAATATAAGAGCAAACAAAATAGAGCATGGAGGTCACAAGGGAAAATTTAACTGAGAAGTCTTCAATGGCAGAGTTTTCCAACCATCGGGCCGCAGCCCAATACCGGGCTGCAACGGCTTGGCTGCCAGGTTCAGCTTAAAGCTGGGTGGTGGGGCAGCCCCAAGAGGGAGGCAGCCAGCTCCATGCACCCCAGCTCGCTCCCACCCTCATGGCCATGTCTGGCAAGGTGCTGCCCATGCAGCAGGTCCCGGGGCCCATGCTGGGCCGGGCAGGACCCCCCAGCCCTGCCTGCAGCAGAGAGCCAGGGGATGCAGGCAGGGAAATGCCCAGGGCAGTGGGCAGGGACATGGCTCCCCTGCTTCCTCCTAGGGAAGGCAGTGGAGCCCCTTCTTCCTGGGCAGCCCCAGATGGGTCTCCCCAGGCCACCGCCTGTGCAGCTCCCTCCCCTGCAGGGTCCCACGGTGTCTGTGGCTGTGGTGCCCCAACCCGATCCGATCCTCACAACACCCACCCCCAAGTGTAAAAATTAAATTTAATTATATCAATTAGATTGCTTCTATACCTGATCCACCAAAATTCTTTGAGGGTGTTTGCCAGACCCTAGTATAAAAAAAGTTGGGAACCACTGTTCTACAGCCTGTTGATGGGATTTTGTCCAAGGTAATGTAGCTTTATACTATGAATGCTCAATTAACAATCAGTTTCCTCAACAAAGACCATCAATAAGAAATATTAAGGACTTTACTATCAATCCGAAGAAAAAAATATTAGATTTTTTTTTATCCTCAAATTTATAAAACAGCTGACGGCTTTGCTCTCAAACTTTCAAAAAAAGAAAAACTCTGATCAGTTAAATAAAAGTTTGGTTTCAACTTCTCATTCGCCATCCAAAATTTTCAGTGTATTCTAAAGTACCCTCATGATAAATGAAGACAGTTTTCTTTACACGAGGATGTCTAGACTTGGAAAATAAGTTGTTTGAATATATGTTAATTAACATGTTTTAGCTACTGGTTTTTAAATACAACTTTGCAACTAGTATAGACAAGGTGAATAGTGCTTAAAAACATACTACCCAGTTGCACAACTACAGTTACCTTAGCTGCAACTATGCTATGTTAGTTGCTTGCCTTGCAACTACCAGACTTCCAAAATGGCATATACTTCACAACTCTCTCCTATCATCAAGGGCCTTGTCACACATTATATTTAAAACATGTCAGCTGCACTTAAACCAACATATGCATATGCAAGCAGTAAAACACACGCTAAATGCCACTGTATTATAGCAAAGTTAGTACTTTCCAAAGGACGTTTATCTTCAGATGGTATTAAGTAATACATGTTCATCTATATTAGGAATGCTCTACAGAAATAATATGAGCGATCCTCGCAGCACTGGTGCAGTGCCAGGGCTGGGACCAACAACCAGCTGTTTGTTCCCTGCACAGCCAGCTCCAGCCCTGTCCAGACCATAGTAAGCATTACCATGTGACTGCTCAGAACACACTCTAGCTTGCAGAAATGCTTACTATGATCTAAATAAAATATGTGCCAAGTGTCTTATGTGACAATGTGACAGGGCCCTAAAAGCAGCCCTCATATTTAGCTAAAATGTACCTGTCTTGCACATAATTGCTATTTCAGTAATTTTAACATCACAAATGTAGAGATGTCACATTGGGCTGATTTTTATACTATACAAACTGGTTTCACGTCTTAAGCTCTTTGTCCTACTCTTTTTCTTGTGTCCCTCACTATGAATCTGTATCCCATATGTGGGTCTTTGTAGGTTAAAAGGCATGTTTAAAAATGGACCAGGATTGTCTTAGCTGGCAACTGTGTTACTAAGAAGAGCATCAAGGGGACTACACTGAGCATGTACAGAAGGCAACTTAGCATTTTTCCAGCTGTGGTGAGCTGATAAATAGGCCCTTCTCAGAGAGGTCATGAGAATAAGTCACTAAGCCTAGAAATGGGGCTTGGCTTCTCTAGTAACTGTGTTCTAAGGAGAATTCTGACTTTTTTATGGCTGGCTATAACTTTATGAAAACAACATATAGAATCTCTGTATTTTAGGCAAGATTTTTAACTATTATTAAAACCGCTGCCTTGTTTCTCTTTTCCTTGAAACATATTTTTTAAATATACCACATAACTAGACAGCAATACTGGCATTAAGAGTACCTAATAACAAGGGCCAAAAGGTTCTCAGCTCTACCCAGCCATGCCATTATCTCTGCTTGTTCATAAAGGGCAGAAATGGAGAGTCACAAATCAATGCTGTGGAATATCTGGTTGTCTTGGCAGGTTGAGTACAATGCTGGAAAGGGTAAGACCCATTTCATAGATTCAAAGAGTTCAAGGATAGAAGAGAGAACACAATTTGCCCCTGGGTCTTCAGACCTTACAGATACTAAAAAGCAAGGAACTATTTTATAGTGTATAGCTAAAAAGGACTATTAGACCAACTAGTCTGATCTTCCATACATCACAAGCCATTACATTTTACCCATTTATTGGGCCCATCAAATTGTGTTTGGATAAACTATAACTTCTATTGGCTAACAGAGGCATCCAGTTAGAGTTTGAGGACAGTAAGAGAGAGATTATCTAATATCTCTCTCAGCAGTGTTTCCTAATTACCCTCACTGTTAAAAAGTACCTAATTTCTCATTTGAATTTCTCTGTCCTCGTTTGACGTCTGCGAGGGTTCTTATTATGCTTTTGCCCCCTAAATTAAAGACTCTTAATACCCAAAGTTTTTCCCAAACCTGGAACTAATACATTGTAATCAAGTGTACAATGCTGTGTAATCTTTTCAAAAAGTACTACTGTACAGTTGTTTCTCCGTGGTTCTCTCAGCATAAAGCATTTTCTCTAGCCTTAACATCAGGTCATCAGGTTTCTTTCCACATCCCCAGCATTTTCACATCCTTTTAAGATGCTGATGCTAGAACTGTGTTTAGTATCCCAGCACCAGTTTCACCAATGCTGTACAGAGGCAGAAATCACTTCTAAGTGAAAGCAGCTTATTTTGATGTAGAACATAGTCATATCACACCTTGCTTTAATGAACTATGGTATCGTCTTGTGTTGAAACATCACTGAAAATACTTTATCCTGACTGCATTATCAGTCGCATGACCATATGTTGCTAAGTTCTTTGCCTACAAGATTTGGATCCTTTGAATGGCTTGTGCAATATGGGACAGGACTCGCTTGTGAAATTCAGATTTCATTACCACTTCGTCTTCAGGGCAGGAGTGATACTTCTCTAACCTTAACTAACCGTACTGTGCTAAGGGACAGGGCTACAGCTTCCTCCAGGTCTTCTACAACAGTAGACCTCACCTAGTGTACACACTTCAATACCAAGGACTAAGCCAAGGGTTGTTCTGTCACCCCTTCATTGATACTTAAATCTGCCTTTTAAGATGCTGTTGATTCAGATGGAAAACAGAGCCCAAGTCCTCAGTAAGCAAGTGTCTGCTGAATCCTATATTGTGGCCAAGCTGTATGCCCACAGGACACTGGTAAAATCATAAAGGGCAAGCTGGCGACACCCCTTTAACAGCAAGTTGCAGTTTGAGCCTCCATGCTTTCTCCTCACCGGTAGTGAGGTATCAAGGAAGGGCATCAGGACGAAGGAAGTGGCTACCTTATGGTGGGAAGGGGAATATCCTTCTGGAGTGTCACCAGGGAAAATGCCAGGCAGTCAAATAGCTCCATCCAACTGGCTAACAGCTCTGCCATATACATACAGAGCTACACATGTAGTCGAGAAAAGGGGCAAGGACAGAGCCCTAGTTTCTCCTGCAATCATCTCTCAGCCATGGGCATGGGCTTCAGGGGCCTTTAATTTAGCCCCTTCATTAAACTCTTCTCTTCTCACAAATAGTCCTGCTCCCCAGGACTATTTGTGCCTAAGGTCAATCCTTGGCTCCTGCCAGGCGAAGAGAAAGGAGGGAGGATCCAGTTAATGGAGGTAGATAACGAGATCGAGCTCCCATCCTCTCGTGTATGTCAGCAGGATTCTTCTGCTCTGGCCTGAGTACCTGTAGGATATGGAAGGACCTCCCTTCCTCCAGGGCAGCTGACTGTGCAGCCTGAATTTTTGGTCCCATTAGAGAACATGAGTCCAGAAGGCAACACAATCTCTCTCTAGTTCTTGCAGGCCTGAAAGCGTTTGAAAAAGAGAAGCCACCATGTTGGCTTACTGAGAAATCCAAGTGTTAGCTGAGAAATGTGCTCACCAGCAGTGTATTATATTCTGTATAGACAAGTTTTCGTGCAAGAAGACAGTCAGCTCTGAAACTGCAGCTGCGCATGAGCAGTGATGCCTATCCAGGCCAGCTTGTGGCATACGCATACAAAAATGTACTCCAGCCCTTGGGGATTTCACAGATTTACTATCGGTGAAGGGCAATAATCACTAAAGGAGGAGCAATTATTCCCAAATCATTTAGGATTTAAAAAATCATTGGCAAGAAGATAGAGGTCAAGAGGTGTACTGTCAAGGGAAATAAAAAAACTCTACCTGTCAAACCTAGGTTTAACTTCCTCTCTGACTGCAATATGGTAAGAAGAGAGAGAGAGAGATATAAAACGGAAAGGTCACATACCCACTGAAAGCAAGAATTAGAAGATCCCAGTTTGTGCTCACATTTTACACAGGGAACACAAGCCATTCCTCTGTTCAATTAGAGTATGGAAATTATTTTTTTTAATCAACAGAAATGTACTAAAACTATCAAAAAACCTCTTGAGTTTTAAGCTGAATCTACAAAAGAAAGAGGTTATAAATGTTTTATATTTCTTAAAAATATTCTTTAAAATTTCACTACAGTTGGACAGCTCAAGATGATTAGCCAAATATAAAAAATAAAAATAAAATAAATATACTACAAATCATAGCTTTTTACCTCTGAGATGCTGGTTCAAACCCAGTCTAGATCAGTAATGACCAGAAACAGTTACCATGAGATGGCAGCTTGGGAATTTATAAGGAAAGAATTGGGGCTACAATTTAACTCCTAGTGTTCAAATGTTTGGCCATCACAACTGGGATTTTTTTTGGCAGTTTCAAGAGATAGGCAGAGAACAAAAAGAACGTATGGACTAAAATACCCTCTCACCTGCAAAAGTAGTCACTACTAGTTAAGCTTATAGTAAGGGGTAGATGAGTGCTTGCTTTCACTATAGCTTCTCTGAGCAGAGTTTTACACTTCTAGTGTTGCCAAACAAGCAGTAAATTTACAGAAAAGTATTTTAAAAGGAGAAGAAATTAGATATCTAAAAAATAAATTACTAATTTAAACTCTTTTCACATCTATCTACCTATCTATAAATAATTTTTGATGTTACAATATGATAATTATTCCCAAGATCACATATAGTAATATGAAAACCTGAAGAGTAAGGAGGAGCAAATGAATGAGATGCCACAGTAATAACTATGTTAACTTCTGTAGAATATTTAATATGGTGAACCCTCCTAGAATAAAAAAGTATTTATGCATAAGCAGATTTTCACTACAAGCTTAAAAGCCCTAATCTTGTTAAAAATGACTGGGATACACAGCAACAGCAGTTTATAAGTAAAGTCTTAACTAATATATTAAAATCCTTTGCAAGAGAAACTTTCTGTATTTACTTTACTCCTCCTCCCTCGATCTGATAGATAACTTTATAGGCTTTAAGACCTCCTTTTATTTTTAATGATGTTTCTATTTGCGACCAATTGTCTGAGCAAACATCAGACATACAAAGGGTATCAAATGTGGACGATCTGGAAGAAATTATACACTAAGGCAAATAAGACAGAAAGAAATACTCTAAGAGCTCCAAGGGTAGTTAGGTTTGAATATGCTTTCAATGGGAGTTGAAACCTGAAAGTTCACTTGGTCACTTAACCCCTATTTGTTCCACTGAAAGTCTTCTGCCCCCATTCCCAAATGACTGGAGTGGAATGCCAAATACAGAAATAAGCACCCCTTCTTACTCCTGGTGTGACCTCTCGGTGCATTTATGCCCCACTGAGTCACACTTGAGATTTGTAGGTAACAGACTTGAAAATTTGTTGCTAAGGACCAGTAGTTTATGCAGTCTGGTCTGACCCACCATAATTCCCATTAAAACAGAACACTTTGCCATAGATAGAACTTTTAACGGTTATATAAAAATACTGGAACCTTAACATTATTTTGGTTTTATTGTAAAGCTGTAAAAATCATCCACTGTTACAGCAGCCTTAAAACATATGAATTAGGTATTGCAGTAACCTTTAAGATGTGTTATTCTTTGTCGTATTACTGAATCATAAGAAGAATCTGGTTACCTCTAAGAGGTTTAAATTTCCAATCTATTAAAGTAATACCAGCAATCTGTTATTTCTAGGCCATTGAGGAAAGGTTAAAATGAAAATTGGACTTTAGGGAGTTCCTTCTATTCCAAGCGCAGGCTGAAAACATCTCAGCAGTAGAAGGCAGTCAGGGTCTCGGTAAGAAGCAGTTATCAAGGGAAATGACTGGTGATAACTTTATTGATTAAAGCAGCTTGAGAAATTTAAGCTTTGCCTGTGTCTGGCATTACTGTAGTGAGACAGCTGTATTTTAAAAAGATATTTTTCATTAAAAATAAGGTAATAGCAAATTGTAATATGTTTTATACAACATAGCTCATCTACAGTGATTTAATGATTGTGTGAAACTGCTGCTATGACTTTTAAATGCAAGTCAGAAATAGAATGAATTATAAAATGCTCAAAAATAAAGATATAAGCAATTAGGGTGGTCCTTATTTTGCTATTGAGTAGAGACATAGACCACGGTCAGGACACAGAAAAATATGACATGAAAGATCATTAAGAAGCCAAAAGCACTGCATGAACTGGATCTTTTATTGTATATACACAATGCATCTAAAAAACTATGTGGAAAGTCTATTAGGGTTACAAGTTCAAGTACTCCAAAGTTGGGAAATGTCAGTTAAAGTTGTCCATATTGCCATTATTTAGTCCCCTTGTACATATGTATTTATCATTTTTAATTACTTAAGCGTAAAGTTTTTTCCAAAGTGAAAAGTGTCAAATGACTCTTAACACAGGGGGCACTATTAGTGCTAACTTTCTCCTATGTAAGACAATTTCTCTCCATACATGTATATAGGATACCAACTGCAAAAGACCAAATGTCCTATATCTTTATTTTGGAAATATATATACACTTATTGACAATATGTTTCAACATAGTATACGTTAACCAAATTAAAAAATAATATAGTCACTAACCTGATTATGAAAATTTGCTGAATGCAGAATGCATGGGCTATGTAGTACACGCTGTCTATTTTGCTACTATTCAGGGCCTGATGCAAAGCCAAGTGAAGTCAATGGAAGCCTTTCCATTGACTCTAATGAACAGTGAATTAGGCCTGAAATGAGAAAGCTTGTGCCAGCCTGCTAATGGAATTCAGTTATTTGCCTGAACTTGGTTCTCAGAAACATGGCTACAGACGCACACCGTTCCCCAGTTTCTGAAGGCAACCAACATACAGAAACATAACATCACAAACTGATGAAATCTTGGCAATCCTAAAGCCATTTCAGAATGCTCTCAATATTCTACGAGTCTGGCAAAAGTAAGGGACAACCCCAGCCAGGTTAAGATTTCACAGGAAAAGACTGGGTAACCCTATTTTGCAGAAACAGCAAAGAAAGAAAACAGCCAACAAAGACCTCTTCCTTTCTCAACTTAGTCCAAGAGCTCTTTCTTTTTGCTTTCCTGTTTGTTTGTTTGCTTGTTAAGCAACCAGAATTCTGGCTGAGCTCTTTTGATAGCCACTTTTTCCTCAAATACCATTTTTTTCTAAAATGGCTGGTGTTGCAAGCAGGATTAACAGATTGATGAATAACTGGTGTAGCTGTACCTAAAATATGGTGCTCAGGTCTAGCTACTGTGGCATAAGAAAGATATCGACAGGAAAGAGCGCAAAAAAAAAGCAACCACAAATAGAGTGGTGAGAGACTGCGTTATAATAGATTACAAGAGTGAAACCTGTATATCTTTAAGAGACAAACTGCAAAGAGATAAAGTAACAATCTACAAATAACTAAAGACCTCAAGGAGGGAGAGAAACGTTTTGGTGCGATCCACGGGGCAAAATTAGGTGTAGTTAGGTGATATTTAAAAGGGAAACTTTAGACTGAATCCCAGAAAATCTTCCTGACAGGGAGATCAATTAGGCTGTGAATATTCTCTTTAGTGTACTAGTAGGAACCCTGCTGCTTGGTATACAGGGTCTTCATAAAGTCCTTGTGCACTTTTAAACTTTAATAATTTAGATTGTAGGTAAGATAGAAACAATCTGTAAATGGCATTTAAAAGCAAATTTATTAAAGTTTTAGGACAACTAGAGTACACAATTATATTTCCAAAATATATAAGACATCCTATGTCACATAGGAAATATGTCCTATATTGAGCACTTCAACATAACCACCATCCATTATGATACAGTGCTCAATCCAATCTTCCAACTCCTTGAAAACATTTCCCAGTTGCTCTTGAGTTACTACACTAATTGCGTTGGTGATCCTAGCCCTAAGTTCCATCAAAGAATGTGGTTTTGACAAGTAAACTGCACTTTTAACACATCCCCATAAGAAGTACAATGGCGACAGGTCAGGTGAATGAGGTGGCCAAGCAATTATTTTTCCAGAGAAGTGGATAGGCAGAGGTAGACCATCATTTAGGAACTGCTGTACATTCAGAGCGTAGTGACATGGAGCTCCATCTTATTTAAGAATAAATTTGTTATACTTATTAAGTCTATCGTGTACTCTAGATGTCCTAAAACATTAATAAATTTGCTTTTAAATGCCGCTTACAGATTGTTTCAATCATACCTACAACCTAAATTATTAAAGTTTACAAGTGCACAAGGACTTTATGAAGACCCTGTACTTAAAACCAGTCTGGACCAAATGCCTAAGGTGATGAACAATCTTGCGCTAGGAGGGGATGGATTAGAATGGCTCGGTAAGTCTTACTTTATTATAGAATGGAGAGAGAGAAAAAAGTCAAATGCATGCTGAATTACAGAACTATTAGTTCACCTGTAAGTTCTAGGGACCACACAAACTGCTGCAATTTAACTCTTGTTGTTTATGTCACCAAAACGTTTGGATGGAATAATTACTTTATAATACACTGATGTTTGTTATTCATTCCATATTCATCCTAAGGCTGTATGTGACATAACCAATCGATAAAGAGAATCCAAGCACATCTATAGAATGAAGGAGGGGAAAAATGGGCCATCCTAATAATTTGGAGATAGCACACTATCAAGGATGGTTTCTGGAGAGCACCAGGAGCCCAAACATAACATAAGAGGACATTTTTTAAAAAGCAAATGTTTCTTATTTTTCTATATCTTACTTCTAAGCTTCCAGAACAATGTGGTGTGTGTAGTTTTGCAAGTACTATACATAAATAATAATAATAATAATAAAAATATGTCTGTTTCCATCATGCTGGACCTTTAACTTGCCAGTCATCTGGGGCAGCTGTCATTTTGTGAAGTCAATATGACAAAGTATCTTACATAAGATACGCACCTAAGGCTTTTCTCACGTGCATTTCTCTCCTTTAACCAAAAACTAAAGGAACTCACAATGTAAGACTATAACAGCTATTCATGTATGCCAAAATGTAACAAGTGACATGCAAGACTAAACACTAAACTGCAATCAGGTATCAACAGTTTGGACAGGGAAAAAAAGGTTACATCTGGGGGCCATATTTCAATGGCTATATCAATACATGTGTTTGTATGCTGTGTGAGGGATTCTTCTACTGGTAATGGTAATCAAGCAGAATATTCACATACTACTGTGAGAAATTATGAGATCAAAAAAATATACATTACAAAAAGCAACCACTATCAAGTATGGTTAGGAATAGACTTAATTGTGCAGAACACAGGTACAACGAATGCAGGAACACAGCTGATTTTTCTGACAAACATCTGTGATAATTCAGTTACAAGAAAATGATTTTCACAGTTTAATTTTGCTTGCAAGGCCAAGAGTCTATCTTCCTACTGAAATACTACCATCTGGCAGAGAAGAGGAAATGAGGGGGCGAGGAAAGGGAAGACACAGCAGGAGAAAACTGGGAAAAGAGGGGCACTTGAAGAATATAATACAGGGCAAAGGCAGGAAAAGGAAGGTAGGAAGGAGGAAGTAAAAGAAAAGCAAAAAGGATCACAGCAGAAAAACAACAACAGAGAAACAATTTTGAAATATGTTGCTGCCCATTCCAGGGGCTGAATTTCCTCCATTGTGGTACTACAAGGCAGTATTACTTAGTGGGCAAAAGATATCCAGCAGGTCACCACAATCTGGTCAGGCTCCTCTCTATTTAGCAAAAATAGTTTGTCCCATAAATTATTTTTAAACACTACTCGTTAGATCCCTTTTAACATTTCATGAGAATAAATTTCTAGGTGGTGTGAATACTTCCCTGGAACATGCAAAGTATCATTGTGGAACGGCCACTGAACAAGACAGTGCGGGCCCAAACCTGAGGTCCACACTCCATCAATCCCTCTATAGCTTCAATGAAAAATAAGGAACCAGTAATACACTTAAGTGCCAATAACTGAGCAGCAAATCCAATAATTATTGAACAGGGAATCTTACCTCCTGAGGTTCAACTCCCATTTCTACTAAGGCTG
The DNA here is from genome assembly GCF_000455745.1 of Alligator sinensis. Taxonomy (NCBI): domain Eukaryota; kingdom Metazoa; phylum Chordata; order Crocodylia; family Alligatoridae; genus Alligator; species Alligator sinensis. The sequence continues at coordinate 729,032 of NW_005842517.1, read as the reverse complement.
ATTGGAAAAACATTTTTGATGGCTTTCCCACTACCTCGGCTTGAATATCACAGGCATACTGAAAAAAAAAGGACAGAAATAGGACTGCATATTAGAAAAGGATTTGTTCAACTCCACAACCGCAGGAGATGTTATAAAATGTATGTGATTATTGATTGATGCCCTTAAGTAATGTAATAGATTAGTAGATGAAGGTGACTAGCAGAAGGGTGATTGCTTTCTGTTAGGAGGAATATACTCCTGAAACGTCTAGAAGAAAGGTAGACAACACTTTGGTTGGAGCGCTGAAAAAATCACGGTGTCTACCTTGTAAGGTGCCAAGTGCCGGCATGCCAGAAAAACAAAATTGGGGTGGAGGATACATGGCAGGGCACACTGCATATTAATATACTTAATAATCATAAATGTTGCTTTTTTTTTTTTTTTTTTTTTTTTTACAGTAAATACCAGGTTTTCTAAATTATATTTAGAAACCTGGTGGCAATAAATAAAACTTCATATATTACCTTTCTTGTGTATTCTTTTTTTGTTAAGCATGTTGTGATGACAGGGAGGAAAAAAGAGAAAGAGGGAA